>NC_089220.1:93791305-94091305 GCF_963924675.1 Phocoena phocoena | reverse complement strand
ATAGAAATCAATTAAACAAACACAAGTTTTGGAAATCAAGGAATTGAAAAAACAACATTTAAGACACAACATTGGCATTTAAAGTGTACAATCTATTCATTTAAAAGAAATCATTTAAGTGGTGAAAAATGGTACCCATTCTCACCATTTTGTATACCTAAGATAAATTATTATCTACAAAAATATGTTACAAATATTCACTCAAAAAGAAAGAGAAAATTTGGATTAACCAATTTTAGTATACAAATTTAATATCAAAGTCTCTATGTAACATTGATTTGAATAAGTTCTATTAGCCACTTCTAGTTTGTGATGTAAAATCTTTTAAACCATAAAAATCAGCCTTTCTACATTATTCCATTAGACATACATAGAAGTTAAAAGCAATGAGAAGACAGAACAATCAACCAAGAAGGTGCATTTACTGAGAAACAGTTGTTCGTTCTCCCTCCTCCTTTTCTTTTCCTCCTTCTCCAGGTCTCTTTCGATTCCAATCAAGAGAAGTCTTGAGAATTCTGAGAATATTTCTTTCAGGGCTTCAAATCACCATACCTACATCCTCTGCCACAACTACACACACAGGAACAAAAATAAACCTCTGCTATCTACTCGTGTAGGAGGGATTCGTGCAAAATAAACTCCTACATGGAGACCAACAGGTGAGTTTTCTACCTGTTCTTTATAACGTCCTTCCATTATAGTAAATCCCACACATTATGAGGCAGAAGGGGTTATGTGAGCTCTTCCTTGAAGTCAAAAAACTTGCATTCATTTCAAGTACCTGGTGATCATAGGGTACAGCCAGGGAAGGTGCCATCCCCCTTGGGGGGAGGGCGGTGAATGGGCTCCCATAGCCATGCACCTCCTGATGTACAGATTCTGGAGAAACAAGGGCGGTCACACCGCACTCAGCCTGTCAGGCTGTCGGGCCACTGGGCAACCCCACCAGCCTGGAAGTGCCCCCTCAGTTGCTGAAAGCAAAACTCTGTCCCCCCTGTGAAGCCAGGTAATGTGGGCCAGAGAGTCAGAGGAGATCGGTAATCAACTCCTCCTCTCTGCTCACCTCCTTGGGGTTACAACAACCCCATCTCCAAACACAACTCTGATCCTGGAGTGCCAAAGTGGGAGTGCAGGTGGGCTCTGCCGGTGCTTCAGCGCCCTCTGGACGTTGTCTTCTCTTATGGCAACTCTCAGCCCTTCCTCCTCCTCCTTCCCTAGTCCTGGGGCTGCCTTGCCCTCTGCAGCTGCTGGCCTGATTTCATTCTCCTTTTTCCCCAATGACAATGAAGTGTCCTACAGAGGTTTGGAATCTCTGGAAGGAAGATCTTTGAGTCAATACACCTTAACCGTAAGAAGTTGGTTTCAAGAATGAACCTGAAATACTGTAGTTTTCTCCTGATGATTCCAAGGGGAGACAGCTCAAGTTTTCTAAATCATAAGAAAAACCAAGGTAAATATGATATTCTGAGCCAGAGATGAAAAAGCAGTTTTTAGCACTCCCTCCTCATGTCATGTGACCGGGATTTAAATCAATCAACTGCCACTGCTTTTGAAATCACATGACCCAACTTTAAATCAATCAGCTGCTTCCCTGTAACTCACGTGACTTGGCTTTGAATAGTAAGAAATGCAGAGGTATAAAAATGATGTTCTGAACAATAAATGGAAAAACAACATTTCAGAAAGTTTTTTTCTTTTCAAATGGACCATTCAGTGCATACAGAGTAAAGGATTCTCTTCTGGATTTCTTGAACTGTAAACACATACAATGTCTCCCTTGGCTTGACTGACTTAGTTTTTTGGGGGGTTTTGCTGTTGTTGTTAACATCTTTATTGGAGTATAATTGCTTTAGTTTTGGGGGGTTTTTGCTGTTGTTGTTAACATCTTTATTGGAGTATAATTGCTTTACCATGTTGTGTTATCTTCTGTATAACAAAGGGAATCAGCTATTTGTATACATACACCCCCATATCCCCCCCTCTTGCGTCTCCCTCCCATCCTCCCTATCCCACCTCTAGGTGGTCACAAAGCACTGAGCTGATCTCCCCCTGTACTATATGCAGCTGCTTCCCACTAGCTATCTGTTTCACCTTTGGTACTGTATACATGTCTCTGCCACTCTCTCACTTCACCCCAGCTTACCCTTCCCCCTCTCTGTGTCCTTAAGTTCGTTCTCTACATCTGCTTCTTTATTCCTCAGCAGCGACTCCGGCAAGGGGTGGGTACTTACTTTTATGCTCAGGGGAAGTCCCCTAGTTTGTATTTTTATTTGCAGTATGCAGGCCTCTCACTGTTGTGGCCTCTCCTGTTGGGGAAGCACAGGCTCCGGACGCGCAGACTCAGTGGCCATGGTTCACGGGCCCAGCCGCTCCGCGGCATGTGGGATCTTCGCGGACAGGGGCACGAACCCGCATCCCCTCCATCGGCAGGCAGATTCCCAACCACTGCGCCACCAGGGAAGCCCCCTAGTTTGAATATAATTTGAGTTTGATCCTGTGAAACCAGCAGAACTTCCCACCAGAGGTAAATGAGGAGATTCTGGCCTTTATTAGTATGCACGGTGAACACGGCTGTCCTGGCTGTACTTACCAACCCTCCTATTTTACCCACCTATTTTTATCCACCTTCTTCCCTGTGAGTACCTTTGACCAACCCTGAGCTCAGACTCCTGACCTATTACAGTGACTCTGTCAGCCTTTCTTTAAAAATGGACAGGCAGAACTTCCCAGGTGGCGCAGTGGTTGAGAGTCCGCCTGCCAATGCAGGGGACACGGGATCATGCCCCGGTCCGGGATGATGCCACATGCCGTGGAGCGGCTAGGCCCGTGAGCCATGGCCGCTGAGCCTGTCTGTCCAGAGCCTGTGCTCCACATCGGGAGAGACCACAAGAATGAGAGGCCCGTGTACTGCAAAAAAGAAGGACAGGTAATAAAATGAATTTAACCTAGAAGCAGCAGCTCAGTAAGGGAAATATAATCATCAGAAGTTATCTAATCACAGCCACAGCCAGCCAGGGCTCTCTCTTATCTGCTGGGGCATAAGAATGGGACCTTCCTAAACTTGAAGGACAGCCAATCAAATAAGTAAAGGTGTCGCTCACCTCTGGCTCTTGGAGGGATTGCTAGACAGTCTACCCAGTGTATACTAACTGCAAGACACTGTCATGGTTTTGAAACACCTATGTTCAAGGAAATCTTTTTGGGGTGCATGAGGAAGGTTTCTTTTTGACATCAAGCAGAAAATAAATCACCAAGCTCTTTGAGCACAGGGGTGCTTTAGAGGGAAGTACAAGGAAGGAATGGGCAGAAAAGATGATCTCCTCTGAAGTGAAGGTCGTTTTTCCAAAAGAGTAGGATTTAGTCTCAGTTTAAGGAGAAAACTTTTAAATAGCCGGGACAGCTCCAAACTGCAGTTTAGGGAACGAGTGCTTCAAAAGAACAGTGCTTTAAAAGTCCTGGCAAGGCAGCAAGAGGATGAAGAGTTTGTTTTGCATAGTTTTGAACACAGGAGTAAAGAAGCAGAGGCATCTCTGACTAAAAGGCCCTGAGATCCTATGGCATCAATGTGTCAGTTGCAGGGGGCATGGGTGTGGAAGGCAATATTTCTCTCTCAACAACTCCCAGGGCAGCCACCCCTCCCTACCCCACCCCCATACTCCTTTCACCCTTCCTCCCTCCACTGTTGGGTCTCCAGGGGCAGCAGTTCTTAAGCGGGAGCCCTCAGGCACCATCTCTGCAGTCTGGATTCTTTCTGGAGCCTGGAAAGTTCTGGGACAGGAAGCCAGGTCTGCAAGGCCACTGGGGTGCAGTCGGACCTGGAGGCCTGGAGGGGAACTGGAGCCCTGAAGTCCACCCACATCCTTGAAGCCGAGGGAGGAACACAAGCTCCTCACAGTACTTCTCAGGGGTCAGCGTGCTCCCTACCAGACGGTGATCCATACTCACTTGAGGCAGCAAGGACTGCCTCTAACTGGCCCCCTCGATTCCGCCTTAAGGGTCCTCGGACACATGTGAGAGCGCAGGCCCCAGATCTCTTTAGTCAGCTGAGGCCAGTGCTGCCGGGGACCCTCCAGTCCCATCCCCCAGCCCCTCCCTCTCGGACTGTATCTAATAGAAGAAAGAGCACAGAAGAATTGGATGAATCAAGGGACCTGGGAGTCCGGGTATGACTTTGAAGACCGAGAACCTAAGGCGCAATTACATATTATTGGAAACTCTTGTGGAGTGTGTGTGGGGAGGTTAGGAGGCTGAGAGGCGGAGTCGACCTGGTGAGTCCAGCCCCAGGACACCACACAGCCCCGCCCCCACTTCCCTGCCATCAGACAAGGGGTGCCGCAAGTCCAGCCACTAAGGCACTACTGGAAGCTCTTCCTGAACAGCAGTGCTGGCTTGGAGCGAACCCGTGCACCCCCAAAGTTGGTCTCTTCCTGCAGCTGAGGGACGCAGGCTTTAAGTCAGCTGCCTTGGCTTTAAATCAATCAGCCCCCCACTTTAAGTCAGGTGACCCGACTTTAAATCACTGTGTGCCCCTCAAGCCTGCAACTTCTAAAGTTGGGAACTTCGCTTTGATCCCAGCAGCTCACATAGCTGAATGCACACTGTAGTCACTCCCAAGCCTGGCTTAGAGGCAAGATATAAGGTAAGGGGATGGGCGTGCACTCATGGTGATGAGAGTGTACTTCACGTACCAGAAGGGTCTAGGTACCCTGGGGTACAGCAAGCAGTGCACGATACAGCAGCTCCCTGGCAAAGCTGGTGATGCACAGGGAGAGCGGGCACACCCATGCATGCCGAGGTTCCAGGGCGGGAGCTGGGGCACAGCCAGCCAGGAAGGTGTGAAAGCGGAGGATCTGAGCCTTCTTGAGAAAGGCAGACACCGAGAATGGATGAGAAACAAAGACCAGATGAAATATGGATTTGAAAAACACACCCTGCTCTTGAAATTGGGGCGGGGGGCACCCCAGACTTGAGTCTTCTTACTCCCCAGTACCTAGTGCTTTGTCATTTGCCCAATTACTTATGAAATTTACTGATAAGATCTAGCCCATAGAATACTGCATTTGTAGTCGTATCGCGTGTTAATGTTTCTATAGTGGAATAATCTTTTCTACAAGAAGCATGTACACTATCTGACATAAATTAAAACCCCTCTTTATAAAGTTCTATACCGGACTTCCCTGGTGGCGCAGTGGTTAAGAATCTGCCTGCAAACGCAGGGGACATGGGTTCGAGCCCAGGTCAGGGAAGCTCCCACATGCCGAGGAGCAGGTATGCCCACGTGCCACACCTACTGAGCCTGCAGGCCACAACTACTGAAGTCCGCTCGCCTAGAGCCGGTGCTCCACAGCAAGCGCAGCAAAAGAAGCCACCGCAATGAGAAGCCCGCGCACCGCAACAAAGAGTATCCCCCACTCGCCACAACTGGAGAAAGCCCGCGCATAGCAACGAAGACGCAACGCAGCCAAAAATTAATTAATGAATTATTTTTTAAAGTACTATATCCTTCTGTACAACTTCTCTGGGAAGAACACAGAGATGGCATGGTAGAGTGAGAAAGACGAATATTTAGTCCACATCTCTCATGCAGGTGCTCTGCTGGCTCAGATACTTTTATCCCCACTTTACAAAGGAAGAAATAAGCTCAGAGAGGTTTCGTAATTTTCCCAAAGCCAAACAGCTATTGAGTGGCAGAACCAGGATCTGAACCAAGTCTGCTACCTTCAAAGCCTAAGTCCTCATCACAACAAAACTCAATTAATATTTACATTTATCGAATTACATTGAAAACTGGGGAGTTCTTGGCACAATCCTGAATAAGAGTGAGAAAGAAAGAAATAGCATTGCTCCTACAGTCAACCAAAATTTGTGGAGAAGCTGCTAGATACCTGGCCCTTTTTGGGGTTCAGCAGTGATCATGACAGGAAGAGTCCTGCTTTCATGAACCATGCAGTGGGGAGGGGAGACGGGTGCAACTTGGGTGAGGGATTTCACCTTGCTGGGCCCCTGTTTTCTCATCTGGAAAATGGGACGGGTGCTCCTCATTTCGTGGGATTGTCCAGCCCTCACATTCTCTGATTCCATGAGAAGCATTTGTTTTCCTGTTTCTTTAAAATTCATTCAGGCCCTGAGCCGTGATGAATGATGTTAGCTGCTCCCCAAATCACTCTATTCCCACCCTTTTCCTGTGCCCAGGTCTTTCCCGAAACATGACTCACAATCAGTCAAGTCACAGAACCTACGGGGCCCTCAGCAGAAAAATTCCAACCCTTGCTTCTCAGGAGCTCTGCGGTCTACCTGCCAGGTAAACTTAACTCACCTGGCACAAGGTGGCCATCCCTGGTTTCACATCAACGTGATCTCAGGCACAAAACTCCTTGTTTTTCCATTTTGTCTTTACATTACTTGCTGAAACAACTGTACAAATATGACAAAGATATAAAATCAGGCATCTTCTGCCCCCAGTGCCTACTAATATATGATTTTCTGCCACTTTAATGATAAAGATAGAACATTTCAACATTCTGCTGCCCTTATTATTTGTCATTTTTGTTGATATTTCTATTGAATACATCTTTCAATATTTTAACAATGGAACATTTATGTAGGTTGTTCCAGACCCAGCCTTTAGTGGTCAAGGTTTTGTTGTTATATTTCTATTATGTTTCCTTTAAAAATCATTATCCTATTTAAATGGATTAAGTCAATTCTATAGGCATTTATCTTATGATATTGATGAAATGAATACCTAGAGGGCAGTAGTACAAGTTGATTGGACTTGAGAACCTCTATTAGCACAGTTAAGTATAAATATTATCTATATGTAAACCAAAGTACATGCTGAGTGAGATTCTCCGACTCTTTCACTGTCTGCCCCTCAAGCCTGTGAGAAATGGAATATTTCTTACAGGCTCAGTAAACAAAGGATGTCACAGTCATCAGCGCTTGCAGCCCTCCAGTGTGAGCCGCGGGCCCTGAGTAATTCAGGATATGCAAATAGAGAATGCAGGCCCCAGAGAGCTGAGGTGCATATGAAAGGATGGATTTCGGTGAGCCCTGACTTTGGCATCTTCCTATACAAAGAAAAGCGCTACATTCCTCACGTTGGGAGAGCTGCTTTTCTTTAGTTAACAATCACCTTTTAATGTTCCCCAGTACCTGCGCCAGGCCCCTGCCCAGTCCCCTCCCCCCGATACTGTAGCTCAGGGAGGAAGGAGCGCAGAGAGACTCGGCTGAATAAGGGGCTTGCGAGCTTCGGAAGGAGTTTTCAGCCGCTTTCCCCGCAATCGGGAGGAGGGGCGCTGGGGCTGCAGCCGACCCTGCTCCACCCTTGCCCCGTTTCCCCTCAGGACACTCAGGCCGACCCCGCTCCCCACGCCCCACAGGCCCCGCGAGCCAGGCCGAAGCCAGGGGCGAGAGGAGGGACCGAAGTTCCCCGGGACCAGACGCTGGGGGCCGCTCTTTCTGCACAGCAGCGGCGGGTGGCAGCGAACCCCTGTCCCTCAGAAGCTGGTCTTACGCTGCCACCCGGGCACCGGACCAGGCGGAGGGTCGGCGCCCACTTACCCGGCCCGCCGTCCGCACGACTGTCACGGCTTCGGCCGCCGGGGCCCCTCCAGAACCGGCAGCCTCAGTGAGGCCGCCCACCCCTCGGTCTCCGGGGAGTTCCGTGACGGCGGAGGGAAGAGACCCCGAGCTGCGGGAGTTCCAGCTCTGCGGAAACGAGGGCTCCGTTCTGGACGCGGGCTCCGTTCTGGGCGCAGAGGGTGGGACCGCTCTGCCCCGAGGCCTTTCGGGAGGGAGGGGGGCGCCGGGGGAGGGAGCCGCCAGGAGCGCAGGGCCCTGTCGGGGTTCCTGGAGGGGCGGCCCGGCCTGGGCCCCCCCCCAACTGTGACCGCAGCCCAGGCCTTTTTCCTGGAATCCTACACAAAAAAGTTAGAAAGATACACGGTCTATAGTAAATATTCACAAATGATTGTTGCTGCTGTGCTTACTGTCCTATTAAACGTGTAAAATCCATAAAACACTTTAAGTTCAAAATTAAAGATGAATTTTTACCTTTCTAATTATGTCTCTGATATTCACAATTGTCCTTAACGGATCAGAGACTGTGGCATCACTAGTTAAAAATGAGCTTGTTAATAAAATAGAACTCAGGCCCACCGGACCTCCTCAATCATACACAATCTGCACTTTTACAATCTCCCCAGTGTACTTGTGTACCCAAGAATCGTTGAAAGGTACATTTCTACCTTGACATGTCTTTTCTGTCTGAGAAATACACACATTTTATCCAGTTTGATATAAATAAAACATTCAAACATGCATATGCCTGTGTTGAAACCATCATTTTATCATTTCTTTTCCAGATAAGTATAGTCTCTATACTGGTTTTGTGAATCACATGCCATACTCTTTTCTTGTAGTTAGAAATAAGGCAGAGAAAGTTACTTTGTAATAGATAGATAGATAGATAGATATTTGTGATAATTAAAGACATTCTTCTAAATTAAATCCAGTTCTCTTAACTTGCTGTTTTCTTCTTGGGTCACATTATGAACTCTTCTGGTGGCCACATGGCATGTGTACCTTTAATTTCAGGGACTGTTGACATTCCAGGATATGGCCATAGATTTCTCTCAAGAGGAGTGAGAATGCCTGGACCAAGATCAGTGGGAATTGTACAGGGATGTGATGTTAGAGAAGTATACGAACCTGCTCTCCTTGGGTGAGGATACCTTCCTTCCAGAATTCCTTATCCAACCACAGCGTTTAGAGTCCTTCGTTTGTAGAATGTCTCCTGGAATCTTCTGCTTCCTACAATAGAGTTTCAGATTGCAATGTTTCAGGAAATATTGGGAGTTTGTGGGTATAATTTATCTTATTCTTGTAAAATTGCAGCCTCCCTCAGCCGCATAGCACAGGGAGAGCAGCTTGGTGCTTTGTGACCACCTAGAGGGGTGGGACAGGGAGGGTGGGAGGCAGGGAGATGCAAGAGGAAAGAAATATGGGAACATATGCATATGTGTAACTGATTCCCTTTGTTATAAAGCAGAAAATAACACATCATTGTAAAGCAATTATACTCCAATAAAGATGTTTAAAAAATAATAAAAAATAAAATAAAATTGCAGCCTCCCTTTTCATATACTTTGTAACTGCTTGGGATGTGTCTATATGAGCTGTGTACTATAGGCTTCTGTTATAGTCCTTACAATATTTTATCGTCTTATTTTCTGTAACAATGTTCCATGGATTCTTTGGGCTTAAGGTATATTAAAAGGGAGACTGTGATTCTGGGACTTCCCTGGTGATGCAGTGCTTAAGAATTCGCCCGCCAATGCAGGGGACACGGGTTCGATCCCTGGTCCGGGCAGATACCACGAGCCACGGAGCAACTAAGCCAGTGGGCCACAACTACTGAGCCTGTGCGCCACAACTACTGAAGCCGGTGCACCTTGACTCCGAGCGCCATTTATTTTTTGGATAATAAAACCACCTCTGAGTGATTAAAATTTAGACCAGCTAGTCAAAATGCTTTATCACATGTTCCTAAAAACACTGATCAACGGAACAAGTTTTACTAGGGATAACAGTGTAATTGTATTCTGGAGTTCATATCGGCAATATGGTTTATGACCTTGAGGCTGGATCACGATATTTCAATGGTATAACTGCTATTAATTGTCTGTTTGTTCAACGATTAAAGTCTCACATGATCTGAGTTCAGACTGGAGTCATCCTGGTTGCTTTCTGTCTATTGCAGGTTTCTTCCAGTATGAAAGGACAAGAGCAATACGGCTTACTTTACAAAATGTCTGCAAGCTAAATGATGATAAAACCTACATTCAATTAATTTATACATACCTTACTGTAGAACCGGGTTGGTTATGGTGGCAGAGCCCAGTAATTATGTAAAACTGAAACCTTTATCTGCACTGTTTCAAGTCCTCTTCCTAAGAATATGTTTATAATCAACATTCTTTCACAAATGACCCAATTTACTTCACCATAGCATTCCTCATATTAACTAAATGGAAATTCCTAGGCTATATACAAATCCAGAAAGGGCCAAACATCATCAGCCCCCATGGATTATTACAACCCATTGCTGAGGCATTCAAATTACTTATTAAAGAACCACTATGTCCATCAACATCATCAATTTATATATTATTGCCCCAATGCTAGCCTTAACCCTGGCTCTCACAACATGAATTCCTCTTCCCATATCTTATCCACTAATTAATATAAATGCAGGCATATTATTTATATTAGCCATATCACACCTAGCCATTTATTCCATCCTCAGATCTGGATGAGCTTTAGATTCAAAATACTCACTCACTGGAGTTCTAGGGACAGTAGCACACACAATCTCATATGAAGTAATGTAGCACTTATGCCATTCTCAGTCTTACTGATAAATGGATCATTTACACTTGCAACAGTAATTATTACACGAGAACACCTATGACTAATTTTCTCCTACCGCTACCCAGAATTTGATTATCTCCGCAGTAGCAGAAATCCAATGAAGCCCCACTTGATTTCACAGAAGTAGAAACAAAACCTGTATATGTCTTCAATGTAGAAAATGTAGCAGGCCCATTCACCCCGTCCTTCCTAGAGAATATGTCAATTTCCTTATAATAAACATTTCCACAACAATCTACTTTTAGGAGCATTCGAAAATCCCTAGGTGCCAGAATTATATACAGCCCAAGTCATCATTAAAACACATCTAACAATCTCCTTTTTATGAATTTGAGCATCCTACCCAGAATTTTGATATGATTGACGTATACATCTCTTATAAAAAGTTTTTTTACTACTAACATTAGCCCTATATATATGATTTTCACTACCTGTCATCATACCAGGCAACCGACCACAAACTTAAGAAATATGTCTGACAAAAGAGTTACTTTGATAGAGTAAATCATAGAGGTCTCAATGCTCTTATTCCTGGAATTGAATTCTTCCTAAGAATCTTACATTCTCCATGCTACCACTTTACACCACATGCTATATAATAAGGTTCTCTAAGTAAGCTTCAGGCCCATACCCCCAAAATGTTGTCGTATATCCTTCCTGTACTAATAAACTCTCATTGTTTTTACTATCATTTTACTGACCATTTTCTCAGGAAACATAATTGTATAACAAACTCACACTGGTTAATGGTATCCCCATTCTAATAAAAAACACGAACCCATAAGCTACAGAAGCATCCAATAAATATTTCCTAAAACGATCCACCACATCAACACTACTTATATGGCTATTATCATTAATCTAATATACTCTGGTCAAAGAACACAATGAATAACAAAAATCTTTAATCCAGCAGCATCCACCCTCAGGACAATCGCCCTTGTCACAAAAGTAGGACTTGCCCCATTTCACTTCTGAGTGCCTAAAGTCACACAAGGCATCCCATGAACAGCAGGCCTGATGCTATCAGCCTGACAAAATTGCACCCCTATCACTTTTATATCACATGTCACCATCCATCAAGCTAAATATACTATTAATCATAGTGATATTATAAATCATAACTGGAGGCTGAGGCAGACTTAGCCATACTCACCTGGAAAAAATTACACCCTCCTCATCAATTGCCCATATAGGATGAATAACAGCTATTATAAAGTATATTCCAATTATAACAATCCTAAACGTACTAATTTATATCATAACAACACTCTCTTCTTATTATTTATGCCCAGATCATGTACTCCAAGAGTATCGTTATCACACACATGAGATAAAACACCTCCCATCACAATCCTTTTCCTCACCATTATAGTATCATTAGGACATCACCCATCACTATCAGGGTTTTTATCCAAATGAGTAATTATCCAAGAGATAACAAAAATGATAACATCCTTCTACCAACACTAATAGCCATCATAGCAGTCCTCAACATATATTTCTACTTGCAGCTAACATACTCCACATCACTAACTGTGCTCGGCCCCGGGCGTCCCCGGGAGTCCCGACCAGCAGGACAAATCCTTGTGAGTCCGAGGAGGAACCTGTAGGGGTTGAAAAGAGAAGAAAGGGCAGGAGACGCGAAAGAATGGAGGCAAGACAAAATCCTGATCAAGCCTCAAACCTTTATTGCTGCAGTAGCTGTATTTATACAGTACAGAGAAAGGGGGGCGGGATCCAGAATAAGGGAAGTACTTGGCAAATTATCATTGGTGCTGCGTGCGCGGGCTTTCGTTTTAGGCGCGGGCTTTTATCTCATTAAGCAGGAAGAGAAGCAGGATGTCGGCCATCTTCTAATGGCGAAAACTTCTTGGCTCCCAACATCTCCTCCCTTTTTATTTCTTTTAAGGAGGTGGGCATTAACCGAGTGAGGGAGTAGTGACCTGAATCCTCCCGTGGACAATGTATGTGTGTCCACCATTGCTGGCTCTTGGTATCTTTTGGGGAGGAGAGGCAGAGCCAAGAATAATCTTAGATACTGAAGCCAAAAACAATGTTTAGATACCAACCTCTTTTATAATTCAGGTATACTCACAGGGAATAACAGAGATTACCTTATGTATAAAGGTTTTCCCTTGTGCATGCTTTGCTGTCACACTCAACTCGGTACCCATACCCTCCCATCAAAGAGGGGGGTAGGCATGTCTCTGTCTCATGCCGCTCCAGTGGAGGGGCAGCCAGAATCATCTTTTGGTTCTGCTTCAGGTTAAATTCTGAGGCAAGTGTGGAGGGGGTTCAGCCTGGCTGACAACCAGCAAAGATGACAGGATCAGGGTCACAACGGATAGTCCTTGTTGTTTTTGTCGTCTTTTCAATGCCAAGAGGATCTCCATCTTTTTCTGAAAAGGAAAAGAAATACAATCTCAGGGAAAAGGGCCCTGGATAATTTTCATTATTTCATAGAATTTATAGGTTTAATAAGACGCTCGGGCAGCCAACGTGCTCCACCTTCCTTGGTATTGTATACACATGCAGACCCCCTCCCCCAGATGAGGAGTGGATCGGGCCCATGCCACTTAAAGGTCAAAGGGTCTTTCCACATAACTTGTGCATATTGATTTTTAGTTTCTTGATGCCAAAGACGATCGGCGGCAGATCTACCATTAATATCTAATTGTAAAAAATTAATAACAAATAGGGCATGACTAAGAATATTTTTTGGGGAATTTTTTGTAGCAGTTAAATCATTATTTTTAAGTTTGGAAATGGTATTTTTAAGAGTTTGATGGGCTCTTTCTACTATGCCTTGACCCTGGGGGTTATAGGGAATTCCCGTAAGATGTTTTATTTGAAACCGGGTGCAAAAATCTTGGAAAGCCTGGGAAGTATACCCAGGCCCATTATCTGTTTTAATTATTTGAGGCTTGCCTAAAACTGTAAAACATTGGAGCACATGTGAAATAATGTTTCTTGTGGCTTCTCCTCCCTGGAGGGAGGCATATATAAAGCCGCTAAAAGTGTCAATGGACACATGAATAAATTTTAATTTTCCAAATTCAGCAAGATGGGTGACATCCATTTGCCAAATTTCATTACGTAATAAACCTCTTGGGTTTACTCCAAGATGTGGAAGAGGTAAAAGTGTAACGCACCCTGGACAATTTTTTACAATTTGTCTTGCCTGCTCTCGAGTGAGCTTGAACAACAAGTGAAGAGTATGTGCATTAACATGATGTAGCTGATGAAATTGAGTAGCCTGAGAAATAGGATCAGAGGTTATGGTGCACATTAGGCGGGCATTTTTATCAGCTAAATCATTGCCCTGAGAAAGGGGTCCAGGGAGATCTGTATGAGCCCTAAGATGATCAATAAAAAAAGGCACTTGTCTCCGGAGTATAAGACTCTGAAGCTGTTGAAAAAGGGGAACAGCATTGGAAGAGGGTTTAATATATGGAACAGTTTCTAAAAGGGGGACGGACAAGGCTATATATGAGCTATCCGTATATAAATTAAAGGGGGTTTCTTGTAATATTTCAAAAACCTGAAGAATGGCAAAAAGCTCAACAAGCTGTGCTGACAAAAAGGGGGATTGTACCCTATAGGACTGATTGTTTATAACATATACAGCAACACCGGATGATGATCCATCAGTAAATACTAAGGCAGCATCTACCAAAGGAACAGCAGAAGTAATTTTGGGAAATATAAAGAGATGTTTTCTAGCAAACTGAAGGAGCTTATCAGGAGGATAATGATTATCAATATTACCCTGAAAGGAGGATAAGGAAACAAGCCATTTATCATCAGTTTGCAGTAACCAATTAAGTTCTTCTTTGGTATAGGGGAGAATCAAATGATCAGGATCTCTGCCAAAAAATTGACGGCTTTTTTCCCTGCCTAAAGTAAGAACCTTTGCTACTAAGGAAGGGTAGGTCTTAAGCACTTTGTTAGGAGAAACGGACAAATGTATCCACAAAAGGGGATGATCTTGCCATAGAACTCCAGTGGGTGTATGTGCAGTGGCACAGACAATAAGACTAAAGGGACGACCATAATCTAAAAAGGTAATCTGCTGACATCTAATGGCCTTTTCTACTAATTGAAGAGAATTTTTAGCCTCTTTAGTCAGCCTACGGGGTGACAAGGGATCTGATGGCCCTTGTAAAATTTCAAATAAAGGTTTTAACTCTCCCGTAGTAAGTTTAAGATATGGTCGTAGCCAATTAATATCTCCCAAAAATTTTTGAAAATCATTAAGGGTTTGTAAATGTGATACCTGTATGTGTATCTTTTGAGTGGTAATTATATTCCCATTTAATTCAAAACCAAGATAATAGTATGGATCTTTTAATTGTACCTTATTTGAAGCAATTTGAAGGCCAAAGGAAGCAAGATTATCCTTTAAATCTTGATAACAATTAAGGAGCTCGTCAGTTAATCTTCCAGCCAAAAGAATATCATCCATGTAATGAATGATATAAATATCAGGCCAACGAGCCCTAAGAGGATCTATAGCTTGTGCAACAAATTTCTGACATAAGGTGGGGCTATTTGCCATACCCTGTGGGAGGACCTTCCATTGAAAACGTGGCATTGGGCCTTTAAAATTAATTACTGGGAGACTGAACGCAAAACGTTCTCTATCTTGAGGATGAAGAGGGATAGTAAAAAAGCAATCTTTAAGATCAATAATAATTTTAAAATAACCAGCTGGAATGGCAATAGGAGAGGGCAAGCCAGGCTGTAAAGCTCCCATAGTAAACATCGTTTTATTAATTTCCCTAAGGTCTTGGAGGAGTCGCCATGAGCCAGTCCTCTTTTTTATCACGAATATAGGGGTATTCCATGGAGAAGTGGTGGCTTCCAAATGTCCAGCGGCCAATTGTTCCTGTACTAACTTTGTGGCAGCTGTGAGTTTTTCTTCTGTTAAAGGCCATTGGTCCACCCAAACGGGGTCATCAGTTTTCCATCGTATTTTGTCCGCATGGGGCACAGGAAGGTCAACGGCCGCTAAGAAAAAGGCGAACTACCTAGGCCCTGGCGACTTATATTAGATGTCAGGGAAATAGGTTGTCTGATTCCTTGATTATTTTTTCCTAAACCTAAGCCTGGTAGAAACCCTTGATTCAGCATTTGTTGGGTCACCACCTCGTTGGGGCTGGCCATGATTAACTTTAATTGTGACAAGATGTCGCGTCCCCAAAGGTTTAATGGGATGTGTGGCAAAATGTAAGGTTGCACCTGTCCAGTATTACCTTCAGCATCTGTCCATGTAAGAACCTTGGAACTCCGTTTAGGATTGGTAGAATGTCCTATGCCTTGTAAATGAGTTATAGATACTGTACAAGGCCAAGAGGAGGGCCAATATTTCTCCGAAATAACTGTCGCATCAGCTCCTGTATCGACTAAACCTTCAAATTTCTTTCCATCTAACCACAGGGTTAAGAGCGGCCTTTCAGGAGTAATTTGTTGGACCCAATAGACATCTGAGGAACCAAAAGCAGCATCTGCTCTAGGGTAACTAGTGTGGCTCTTATTCAAAGAATTTAGGGGTAACAATACTAACTGTGCTATCCTTTGACCTCTAGGGATCGATATAGGGCCTTGTAAAGCAGATGCCAAAAGGGTAATTTGACCCGAATAATCATTGTCGATAACACCAGGTATAATTTGGAGGCCAGCCAAAGCAGAGCTACCTCTTCCTAAAATTAAGCCAAAAGTATTTGGGGGCAGGGGGCCATAAACTTCTGTGGGAATCGGTTGCACTCCTTGTTCTGGGACTAATATTGAGTCGGTGGAGGCACAGAGGTCCAATCCTGCTCTTCCGGGGGTGGCTCGGCAGAGGGAGCCAACGTCTGGGTGAGGGGAACTTGTCCAGATTTTTGAGGAACAAACCGAATCGCCCCTTGGTTCGGTTCCAAGGAAGGGGCCAGGGGCTGGCCCCATGAAAAGTTTCCCTGTTTTTTGGGGAGTAGTTGGCCATTTATGTCCGTTTTTGAATAACATTCCGAAGACCAATGTTTGCCTCTTTTACAGAGGGGACAAATGGTGATGGGAGGAGCTCGGGATTGATGTTGGGGTTGTTGTGGGTTAGCCTTTGATGACTGTCCTTGTCTATATAGTGGACAATCCCGGGCAAAGTGTCCAGGTTGTTTGCAATTATAGCAAGTTTTTTGTTGTTTGTCTAGGGCGGATGTGTCTTTAATAAAATCTTTTAGGGCGGCTCCTATTGCAAGACCAACAAAATGGGAGGGACCAATTCCGGAACACAATTTAATATAATCAGCAAGGCTACCACCACGATGAGCCCGAAGGGCAGCCTGGCAGGCTGGATTAGCATTTTCATAAGCTAAATGTTTAACAAAGGCGTTATCAGTTTCACTATCGCCCACCAGACGTTCGGTGGCGTCCGTGAGGCGGCTAATAAACTCACAATAAGGCTCTTCTGGTCCCTGGCGAATTTTCGCCAAAGAAGTTGTGGCCGAACCCTTAGGCGGAAGGCGGCGCCAGGCCTTAAGGCCAGCATTTTGTATTTGAGCCAACAGACCAGGGGGAAAAGCAGCCTGAGCCTCATTGGAATCATAGGGGCTGCTTTAAGAATTGTTTCTCCGGTCTCAACAACCTTTTGGATATCGGGGTCAAAAAAATGACCCATAAGAATCTCTCTAATTAAATTCCAATATGAAAATGCAGTCACAGATACTTTAGAAGGCCCAAAAGTCTTATAATAATCATTTAAACAATCTCCTACACGATTCCAACATTTTTTATCTATCGTCCCTTCTTGTGGGAACCATGGGCAAACATCAGACAAAAATATTTAAAAAATCACGCAAATCTTTTTTTCTAGCCTTAATCTTTCGCATCTTGAGGGAATCCTCGATCCCCTGAAGAAAGAGTTCGTGGGAACTCAATTCCTGTCCCATTTTTAAGCTCCACTTACCTTACTCTCTACCGGTCACAACTGCCGAAGGGCGGCTAGTCCTCCGGGGACCTAATCGAGCTGCACTTTCGAGTTCACTCTCGCGGCGGCTCAGTGGGTGCCTGGCCAGGCGTTCGTAAGCGTGCTACCTCCGTTAGGATCCGTTCCTCGAGCCCCACGTTGGGCGCCAATTGTGCTCGGCCCCGGGCGTCCCCGGGAGTCCCGACCAGCAGGACAAATCCTTGTGAGTCCGAGGAGGAACCTGTAGGGGTTGAAAAGAGAAGAAGGGGCAGGAGACGCGAAAGAATGGAGGCAAGACAAAATCCTGATCAAGCCTCAAACCTTTATTGCTGCAGTAGCTGTATTTATACAGTACAGAGAAAGGGGGGCGGGATCCAGAATAAGGGAAGTACTTGGCAAATTATCATTGGTGCTGCGTGCGCGGGCTTTCGTTTTAGGCGCGGGCTTTTATCTCATTAAGCAGGAAGAGAAGCAGGATGTCGGCCATCTTCTAATGGCGAAAACTTCTTGGCTCCCAACAACTAACTGTTCCCTTCATTAAACAACACAAAAATAAAACAATATGAACATACAAAGAAATAACCTTCCTATCATTACCAACCATAATATCCACACGATTACTACACATAACACCCATTCTATCAGTGCTGGACTAGGAATTTAGGTTAGTTCAGACCAAGAGCTTTCATAACCCTAAACAAGTAAAATTTACTCAATTCCTAAAAATAAGGATTGCAAGACTTCATCCTACATCAATTGAATGTAAAGCAAACATTGTAATTAAGCCAAATCTTTACGAGATTGATGAGTTTTAACTCCAGGAAACTTTAGTTAACAGGCCAACCCTCTAGTCAACTGGCTTCAGTCTACTTCTGCTTCATTTGAGAAAGAAAAAAAGGCAGGAAAATCACCGGCAGAAGTTAAAGCTGCTTCTCTGAAGTTACAATTCAATTTGTTGATTCACCACAGGGTTTTTGAGAAAGAGGGCTCAATCTCTGCCTTTAGATTTACAGTCGAATGCTAGCTCAGTCTTTTTACCTCGGTTCATACACTGCTGATTATTTTCAACAAATCACAAAGATATCAGCATTTTATATTTACTATTTGGTGCTTGAGCTGGAGTAGCAGGCAGAACCTTAGGTATATTAATCCAGGCTGAGCTATGCTAACCTGGAGCACTACTTGGAGATGCCCAAATCTTTAAGGCAGTCATAACAGTCCCTGCACTTGTAATAATTTTCTTTATAGTTGTACCCATTATGGTTGCAGGGTTTGAAAACTGACTTGGCCCACTAACAACTCGGACACCTGAGGTAGCATTTTCCCCCAAAAATCATGTAAAATTCTGACTACTTCCCCCATCATTCTTACTCCTACTCATATCACCGATAGTAGAAGCAGGTTCTGGTACCAGTGGAATGCCATATTCAGCTCTAGCCTACAATCTGGCCCACGCAGGAGCCTCTGTCGACCTAACCATTTTCTTCTTACATTTAGCCCGTGTCTCTGTAACTCTTGGTATTATTACTTTTATTACTATAGTCTTTCATACAAAACCAGCAGTCATATCCCAATACCAAACACCACTATTAGTTTAATCTTCCCCGACTATAGCCGTATTACTATAATTACCAGTGTCAGTCCGAGCAGCCAGATTTGCCATACTGTTAAGAGATAGAAATCTCAACACTACTTTCTTTGACCCTTCAGGAGGAGACCGAATCCTCTACCAACACCTGTTTTGATTCTTTGGTCACCCTGAAGTCTGCATTCATGGCCTACCTGGGTTTGTTATAAACTCACATATCATTACATACTATTTAGGACGAAAAGTGCCTTTCAGTTATTTGGGAATAGTATGAGTCATGTCTACTGGCTTTTTAGGATTTCTCTTGTGGGCCCATCATATGTTTACCATAGGAATAGCTGTCAACTTGGTTGCATACTTTGCATCAGCTACCGTCATTACTTCTATCTCTACAGAAGTAAAAGTATCTAGTTGATTAGCAACTTTTTCTTTTCCTTTTTTTTGGCTGCGTTGGGTCTTGGTTGCTGCACGTGGGCTTTCTCTGCTTACGGTGAGCGGCAGCTACTCTTTGTTGTGGTGCACGGCCTTTTCATTGCAGTGGCTTCTCTTCTTGCAGAGCTGGGCTCTGGCGCGTGGGCTCAGTAGTTGTGGCTCACGGGCTCTAGAGGGCAGGCTCAGTAGTTGTGGCACACTGGCTTTTTGCTCCACGGCATGTGGAATCTTCCCGGACCCGGGATCGAACCCATGCCCCCTGCATTGGCAGGAGGATTCTTAACCACTGCGCCACCAGGGAAGCCCGCCTTATCTGGTTTTGGCATTACCCTTGTCTGGGGTAATGCTTCATAAGATGGGTTGAAAGCGTTCCCTCCTCTTTAAATTTTTGGAAGTATTTCAGTAGTCTTGGCTTTAATTTCTCTCTGAATATTTGGAATAATTCACGAGAAAAACCATCTGGTCCTGGGATTTTATTTATGGAGAGGTTTCTCAATACTGTTTCATTCTCTTTACTCATTACTGGTCTGTTCAGATGTTCTATTTCTTGGTAGGTTGTATGTTTCTATGAGTTTGTCCTTTTTTGTCTAAGTAATCCAAGTTGTTTGCATATGATTGTCAATAGTAGTCTCTGATTGTCATTTGTATTTCTGTGGCATCACTGTAATGCCTTTATATGCATGTGTGTGTGTTTATTTATTTGTTCATTCATTCATCATTCATTCAGTCTCTTTTTCTTAGTTATTCTTGCTAACAGTTTGTCAATTTTGTTTATCTTTTCAAAAAAACCCTCCAATATTATTTATCCTTCTACTGTTTTTGTAGCCTCTATTATTTTATTTTTAATTTTTATTGGAGTATAGTTGATGTACAGTGTTCTGTTCAGTAAAGTGAATCAGTTATATGTATATCCACTGTTTTTTAGATCCCTTTCCCAATAGATCACTACAGAGTATTGAGTAGAGTTCCCTGTGCTAGAGAGTAGGTCCTTCCATTACATTTATAACTGCTCTAATCCTTATTATTTATTTCATTCTGCTAATATTGGGCTTGGTTGGTTCTTTTCCTAGTTCCTTTAGTTGTAAAGTTAGGTTCTTTAATTGAGTGTTTTTTCAGAAACAAAAGGTTTTATTACTTATGGTACAGCAAGCGTGAGCATAATATTGTATTGGTTCTCCTTCCCCACATCCAGGTTCCCACTGGGATGACAGAGAGGGATCCAGTTGAGTGCTATGCATGTACTTGGCTGTGTTACACTGAAGAACACTGAGTTTGAGGACTTTATTGCTTTTAAAATGGAAAAGCAATGTGTCTCTACATCAACAAAGCAATGTGTCTCTATATCAACACATATATGTGGAATCTAGAGGTTAGCATGTTCATCTTTGTCTTAGGGAGAGATATTAGCTCATTCCTCAAAGCTGGTCATTACAAACACACTCCCAAGAAATGGCTCAGGTGAAATGCTGTCACGGCATACATTATTTTTCTTTCTTTCTTTTGTTTTGTTTTTTGATAGAATAGTTGGCTTATAATATTACATTAGTTTCAGATGTACAGCATAATGATTCAGCATTTAAGTATATTACAAAATGATCACCTTGATGAGTCTAGTAAACATCTGTCCCCATCCACAGTTACTGCAATATCATGAACCATATTCTTTATTCTGTATATTAAATTCTTGTCAATTTTTATCATATAAGTGGAATTTTGTACTTCTTATACCCTGTCACCTGTCTTGTCCAAGACCAACTCCCCTCCCCTTTTGCAACCACCAATTTGTTCACTGTGCCTGTAAGATTTGCTTTGTTGTATTTGTTTTGTTTTTAGATTATACACATAAGTGAGATCATGTGGAATTTGTCTTTCTCTATGTGACTTACTTCACTGAGCATAATACTCTCTTGGTCCGTCCATGTTGTCAAAAATGGCAAGATTTTATCTTTTTATGGCTTAGTAATATATAACTCTATATGTATATTTGTATACACATATATACATATATATATCTGTATATGAATATATCTACATATATGTATAGATACATGTATACATATGTGTGTATGTGCATTGTATATATTCATATGTATGTATGTGTATACATGTGTGTGTATATATATCACTTATCCATTTGTCTATCATTGAACATTTAGGTTTCTACCATATATTGCCTATTGTAAGTTATGTTTCAATTAACACAGGGGTGCATATATCTCTTTAAATTAGTTTTTTGATTTTTTTTCTTTGGATAAATAACCAAACGTGGAATTGCTAACTCATATGGTAGTTTTATTTTTTAATGTTTTCAGAACCCTCCGTAATGTTTTTAATAGTTGGCTGCACTGACTTACATTCTTAGCAACAGTTCAAGTGAGTGCTCTTTTCTCCACATCCTCAGCAACACTTATTAATTGTTGTCATTTTGATGATAGCCATTCTGACACCTGTAAGGTGATCTCTTTTTGTGGTTTTCATTTGCATTTCCCTCCTGATGATTAGGGATGTTGAGCATGTTTCCATGTGGTTTTTAGCATCTTTTTTTTGGCAAAATGTATATTCAGATCCTCTACCCAATTGTTTTTATTTTATTTTTTTAAATTATAATTTATTTACAATATTATATCAGTTTCAGGTGATCTGGGATTTTTTACAGATTACACTTGATTAAATGATTTTACAAGAGAATGGCTATAATTCCGTCCTATACAATACATCTTTGTTGCTTATCTATTTTATACATAGTAGTTTGTACCCCTTAAGCCCATACCCCTAATTTGCCCCTCCCACCTTACCTGTCCTCAGTGGTAATCACTAGTTTGTTTATAGATCTGTGAGACTGTTTCTGTTTTGCATATACATTCATTTGTATTATTTTTAGATTCCACATATCAAAGTTATCACACAGTATTTGTCTTTCTCTGACTTACTTCATTAAGCATAATATTCTCGAGCTCCATCCACGATGCTGCAAATGGCAGACTTTCATTCTTTTTATGGCTGTGTAATATTCCACTGTACATATATACTATATCTTTTTATCCATTTGTCTGTTCATCGGCATTTCAGTTGTTTTCATAACTTGGCCATTGTCAATAGTGCTGTTATGCACATTGGGGTTTATGTATCTTTTTGAATTAGTGTTTTCATTTTTTTCCTACATAGGTACCCAGAAGAGTTATTGATGGATCATATGGTAGTTCTACTTTTACTTTTTTGAGAAACCTCCATCCTATTTTCCATAGTGCCTGCAACAATTTACAATCCTACCCACAGTGTACAAGGGTTCACTTTTCTCCACATGCTCTCCAAAATTTGGTATTTGTATACATTTTGATGAGAGCTATTTTGACATGTGGAGGTTGATATCTCATTGCTGCTTTGAATTGAACTTCTCTAATAATTAGTGATGTTGAGGACCTTTTCATCTGCCTTTTAGCCATCTGTATCTTCTTTGGAAAGATGTCTATTCATGTCTCCTGACCATAATTGATTGTGTTGTTTGTTCATTTTTTGTGTGTGTGATATTGAGTTGTATGAACCATTTATATATTTTGGATATTAACCTTTTGTCAGTCATATCATTTGCAAATATTTTCTTACACTTTGAATTTTGATTTTGTTCATGGTTTTCATGGCTGTTGCAAAAGCTCTTAAATTTTATTTAGCTTCCACTTGTTTATTTTTGCTTTTATTTCTTTTGCCTTAGAGGCCAGATCCCAAAAAATATTGCACAATTTATGTCAAAGAATGTTCTGCCTATGTTCTCTCCTAGGAGTTTTATGGTCTGGTGTATTACTTTTAGGTCCTTAATCCACTTTGAATTTTGTGTCTGGTGTGAGGAAATGATCTAAATTCCTTATTTTACATGTAGCCCTCCACTTTTCCCAACACAACTTATTGAAGAAACTCTCTTTTCTCCATTGTATATTCTTGACTCCTTGGTGATAGACTTATTCACCATAAGTGTGTGAGATCCTTTCTGGGCTCTCTATTCTGTTCCCTTGATCTATGTGTCTGTTTTTGTGATTATTGTAGCTTTGTAGTCAAGGAGCATGCTATCTCCAGCTTTGGTCTTTTTTTTCTCAGGATTGCTTTGGCAGTGTGGGTATTTTGTGGTTCTATATTTATTTGGGAATTATTTGTTCTGTGTATGAAAATGTCATGGGTATTTTGATAGGGATTGCTTTAAATATGTAGGTTGCTTTGAATAATAGGGCTATTTTAAAAAGATTAATTGTTCTGATCCAAGAGCATGGGTTATCTTTTCATTTGTTTGTGTCATATTCAACTTCCTTCATCAATGTCTTATAATTTTTAATATATAAATCTTTCACCTCTGTGGTTAAATTTATTCCCAGGTATTTTATTATTTTGGGTACATTTGTAAATTTTTTTTCTTAATATCTCTGACAGTTTGTTATTAGTGCCGAGAAAAATAACAGATTTCTGTATATTAATTGCATATATTTCAATGAAAACAAAAATTAACAAATGGGATATAATTAAACTTAAAAGTTTTGCACAGAAAGGAAACCATAAACAAGATGAAAAGACAACACTCACAGTAGGAGAAAATATTTGCAAATGAAGCAACAAAGGATTAATCTCCAAAATATAGAAACAGCACATGTAGCTCAATATTAAAAAAACAAACAACCCAATCAAAAAATGAGTGGAAGACCTAAATAGGCATTTTTCCAAAGAAGACATACAGATGGCCAACAGGCACATGAAAAGATGCTCAACACCATTAATTATTAGGGAAATGCAAATCAAAACTACAATGATGTATCACCTCACACCGGTCAGAATGGCCATCATCAAAAAATCTACAAACAATAAATGCTGGAGAGGGTGTGGAGAAAAGGGAACCGTCTTGCACTGTTGGTGGGAATGTAAATTGATACAGCCACTATGGAGAACAATATGGAGGTTCCTTAAAAAACTAGGAATAGAGCTATGTTATGATACAGCAATCCCACTACTGGGCATATACCCAGAGAAAACCATAATTCCAAAAGACACGTGCACCCCAATATTCACTGTGACACTATTTACAGCAGCCAGGTTATGGAAGCAACTTAAATGTCCATCAACAGAGTAATGGATAAAGAAGACGTGGTACATATATACAATGGAGTATTACTCAACTGTAAAAAGGAACGAAATTGGATTATTTGTAGAGATGTGGATGGACCTAGAGAGATTCATACAGACTGAAGTAAGTCAGAAAGAGAAAAACAAATATCATATGTCAACACATATATGTGGAATCTAGAAAATGGTATAGATGATCTAATTTTCAAAACAGAAATAGAGACACAGATGTAGAGAACAAACGTATGGACACCAAGGGGGGAAAATGGGGGATGGGAGAAATTGGGAGATTGGGATTGACAGATAAACACTATTGATACTATGTATAAAATAGATAACTAATGAGAACTTACTGTATAGCACAGGGAACTCTACTCAGTGCTCTGTGGTGACCTAAATGGGAAGGAAATCCAAAAAAGGGCGATATATGTATACGTATAGGTGCTTCACTTTGCTGTATAGTAGAAACTAACACAAAATCTTAAAGCAACTATACTTCAAAAAAGTTAATTAAAAAAATAAGAAAAAAATTGTGTATACTTCAAATTTACTGAGTTTATTTATGCTAATAGCTTGTTGGTGAGACCTTTAGAGTTTTCTCTACATATTATCATGTCATCTGCAAAGAGTGACAGTTTTACTTCCTTTACAAGTTAGATCCTATTTTTGTCTTCAGCTGTGGCTAGAACTATTAATCCTGGGTTGAGTAAAAGCGGTGAGAGTAGGCATCCTTGTCTTGTTCCTGTTCTTAGAGGAGATGCTTTCAGCTTTTCAGCATTAAGTATGATGTCAGGTCTGCTTTTGTCATATATGCCCTTTATATTTATTTATTCATTCATTCATTCAGGCCCCACCGCACAGCATGGGGGACCCTAGTTCCCAGACCAGGGATTGAACCCACACCACCTGCAGTGGAATCATGAATTCCCAACCACTGGACTGCCACGGAAGTCCCTGTCCTTTATTATAAAAAGGTATGTTGCCTCTATACCCACCTTGTTGAGAGTTTTTATCATAATTCAAATGTTGAATTTTGTCGAATTTTGCCAAATCCTTTGCTGGAGATATGAAGATGATAATATTATTTTATCCTTTGTTCTGGTAATCTGGTGTGTCACTTAATTGATCTGCATAGACTGAGTCATTCCTGCGTTGCTGAGCTGATCCATTTGATCATGGTGTATGGTTCTTTTAGTGTATTGTTGAATTCAGTTTACCAGTATTTTGTTGAGGTTTTTTGCATCTATGTTCACCAGGGATATTGGTCTGTAATTTACCTTTTATGGTAGTGTGTTTATCTGGTTTTCATATATGGGTGATGCTAGCCTCAGAAAATAAGTTTGGAAGCACTCCTTCATCAATTGTTTGGAATAGCTTGAGAAGGATAGATGCTAACTGTCCTTTAAATGTTTGGTAGAATTTATTAGTAAAGCCACCTGGTCCTGGACATTTATTTATGGGGAGTTTTTTGATTATTGATGGATTGCATTGCCAGTAATTGATCTGTTTAGATTTTTTATTTATTGCTAACTCAATCTTGGAAGATTTATGTTTTTAGGAATTCATCCACTTCTTTTAGGTTGTCCCATTTGTTGGTGTATAATTGTCGTAATCTCTTAGGATACTTTGTATTTCTGTGGTGTCTTGTAACTTCATCCTTTCATTTCTGATTTATTTGGTCCCTCTCTGTTTAAAAAAACATACTACTATTGTCTTTTACTCTTTACAGAAGCTTAGTAGGTGTTTGATCTACTACCCTTACTCTATGCATACTTTTTGCAGTGAGATTTTTACTTTTGTTTGTTTTCTGGTTACTATCAATAATTAGTGAGACTTCTTTTAAGCTTAAGTAAATTCTTGCAACATTGCTTATAAGCCTGCTTTCTCAGTGATGAACTCTTTTAGCTTTTGCTAGTCTGGGAAACTCTGGATCTCTCCTTCAATTCTTTTTTTTCATAAATTTATTTATTTATGGCTGTGTTGGGTCTTTGTTGCTGCGTGCGGGCTTCTCATTGTGGTGGCTCCTCTTGTTGTGGAGCATGGGCTCTAGGTGCACGGGCTTCAGTAGTTGTGGCTCGCGGACTCAGTAGTTGTGGCTCATGGGCTCTAGAGCACAGGCTAAGTAGTTGGGGCTCACGGGCATAGTTGTTCCATGGCATGTGGGATATTTCCAGACCAGGGCTCGAACCTGTGTCCCCTGCATTGGCAGGCGGATTCTCAACCACTGTGCCACCACGGAGGCCCTCTCCTTCAATTCTGAATCATAATCTTGCTGGTAGAGTATTCTTGTTGAAGGTTTTTTCCTTTTAGCCCATTGAATATATCCTGTCATTCCTTCCTAGTCTGCAAAGTCTGTTGAAAAGTCAGCTGACAGTCTTATGGGAATAACTTGAACATAACTAGATGCTTTTATTTCACTGCTTCTATGATCCCTCTTTACCTTAAATTTTTGGCACTTTATAATATGTCTTGGGGTGGACCTGTTTGTCTTCATCTTGTTTGGGACTCTGTGTTTCCTGGACCTGGATGTGTGTTTCCTTCCCCAGGTTAGGAAAGTTATCAGTTACTATATCCTCTAATAAGTTCTCTGCCCGTTTCTCTCTTCTCCTTGTTCTGGGACCCCTGTAATGCTCATGTTCATATTCTTGATGTTGTCTTAGAGGTCCCTTTACCTATAGTCTTAATTGTTTTTTCTTTGTGCTATTCAGTTTGGGTGATTTTCACTACTCTGTTTTCCATTTCACTGATCTGTTCTTCCGTATCATAGAATATAATGTGACTTCTCTCGTGTGTGTGTGTGTGTGTGTGTGTGTGTGTGTGTGTAAGTGTGTGTTTTAAGTTCTTTTATTGTATTGTTCACTGTTTGGTTCTTTTTGACATGTTATTACTCCGTTGAAATTCTCACTGTGTCCATCTATTCTTCTCCTGACGTGGGTGAGCGTCTTTATAATCATTACTGTGAACACTTTTTTTTATCGGGTAGAATGCTTATCCCCGTTTTATTCAGTTCTTTCTTCTGATGTCGTGTCTTGTTACTTCATTTGTAACATATTCCTCTATTTCCTTATGTTTCCTAATTATCTGTGCATCTTTATTCGTTAGGTTCAGGTTGTTACATTCCCGGGTCTCAGAGAAGTGACCTTATATAGGAGATGACTGATAGGGCCCAGCAGCACATTGTCCTCTGGCCATGAGAGCCACATGCTCCAGGGGTGTCCCCTGTGTGGGCTGCACACACCTTTCTCTTACGGCAGGGTCAACTGCTGTAGACAAGCTGGTAGGCGGTGTTGGACCCTGACCTAAATGGCTGTGAGCCCCTGTATGTGATTGCCGTGGGTGTGCTGATATCCAAGGCAGCCCTCCGTTATGGGTGGCTGTGTGGTGCTCCAGGTGCACAGGCGGACAGGGTAGGCCCCCAGTGTGTCTGGTTGTGAGGCCTCTGGTGCAGGAGTGCTATGGGCATGGTGGTAAATGGGGCAGGCCCCTGATTCTAATCAGCTCCAGGGAAGACTCTAAAATGTTGCTTGCCGATGTCTCAGTTCCTAGTGGGAGTCCCAGCTGCCTCTTGCCTTTCCAAGAAGCTCTCCGAGTTAGGAAGTTGGTCTGACCCAGGTGTCTTTCAAACTACTGGCTCTGCACAGGGCCTGAGAATGTGTGAGACTTGTGTGTGCCCAATGAGAGCAAAGTCTCAGTTTTCTTTAGTCTCCAGCTTTCCTGAAAGTAATCCCTGCAGGTTTTCAAAGCCAGACCTGCTGTGTTCCTTTCTTCCAGTGCAGGAACCCTGGGCTGAGCAGCCTGATGCCAGGCTCATACCCTTCCCTCCATGTGGAGGACGTATGCAATTGTGATATCTTCTAGCTGTGGGTCACTGCTCCATGTGTGGGTTCCAATTAGACTGTGTTTCCAGTCCTCCTACCTGCCTTGTGGTTTCTCCTTCCTTATACCTTTAGTTGTGGAAAACGTTCCCTGCTAGTCTTCAGAGATAATTTCCTTCCGTGTAAGTTGTTGTAATTTGGGTGTGTCTTTGGCAGGAGGGGAGCTCAGTATCTTCCTACTCTATCATCCTGATCCCCTCTCAAGAATTCTTTGAAAATATATGCATTTATTACTGTAAACATAACTCTTTGAATTGCAGTCTTGTTCCTGTATTCCATAAATTTAGGTACTTTGTGTTTCCAATTTTGTTTTCTGTAAGATTTCTTTTAAATTTCCCTTTTGATTTATTCCTGTATGCATTGGCTATTCAGGAGCTTATTGTTCAGTTTCTAAGTGTTCTTTAATTTTCAATTATTCTTTTTACTATTGAATTTCAGTTTCATACCATTGTGGTTGGAAATGATCCTTGATATGATTTCAATATTCTTGGATTTTTGAAGATTTGTTTTGTGGCTTAATATAGGATCTACCTTAGGCAATGTTCTATGTGTACTTAAGAAGAATGGAAATTTTGCTGCTGTTGAGTGGAATGTACTATATATGTCTGTTAGGTTCATTTGATATCAAGTGTGTGTTCAGGTTCAATGTTTCCTGATTGATATTCTGTCCGGATGATCTATACAGTGTTGAAAGTTGGGTATCGATGTTTCTTACCATTATTTTATTTCTGCCCAGTTTCCTCTTCATGTGTGTTAATAATTTCTTTATATGTTGAGAGGCTCCAGTGCTGGACACATACATATTTATAATTGTCATGATTTCTTGATGAATTAATCCCTTTATCATTATATGATGACCTTCTTTCCTTTGAGAGGTTTGACTTCAAGTCTTTTTTACCTGATAATAGACTAGTCAGGCAAGTATCATTTTCATGGAGTATCTTTTTTCCAATCATTCAATTTTATGCTATACATGGATTTAAAGTTAACATGAATCTCTTGTACACAGTATAATTGAACTTTCTTTAATCCATTCAGCCACCCTAGGGATTATTTAAATTGAACTATAGTTGATTTACAATATTACATTAGTCTCAGTGGTACAACCTATGGATTTAATATTTTTATAGATCATGCTCCATTTAAATTTATTACAAAATAATGACTATATTTCCCTGGGTTGTACTATATATCCTTGTTTGTTTATTTCATACACAGGGGTATTGGATTTAGAGAAACAAACTACCGTCTTTCCCTCCCCCCTTTACTTCCCCCACCAGTAACCATTAATTTTTTCTCTGTGAGCCTATTTCTATTTTGTTAAATACATTCTTTTCTTGCATTTTTTGGATTCCACAGAGAAGTGAGAACATAGAGTATTTGCCTTTCTCTAACTTATTTAAGTAGGTATAAATATTCTAGGCTGATCCACGTTGTTGCAAGTGGCAGAATTTGATCCTTTTTAATGGTTGGGTAATAGTCCATTGTGTATACATACCACATCTTCTTTATCCACTCATCTGTTGATGAACATTTAGTTTGCTTCCATATGTTGGCAATTGTAAATAATGCTGCCATGAACATTGGGACTCATGTATCTTGTCAAATTGGTGTCTTCATTTTCTTTGGACATACACCAAGCAGGGGAATTGTTAGCTAATATGATAGTTCTACTTTTAGCTTTTCTCAGGACCTCCATATTGTTTTCATAGTGGGTGTACCAATTTACAATCCCACCAAGAGTATACTAGGATTCCCTTCTTTCCATGTCATGAACAACATTTCATACTTGTAGACTTTGGAATAATAGCCATGTTGATAGGTGTGACGTGATGTCTCATTGTGGGGTTTTTTGTGGATCATTCATTAAATTTAATTACAAAAGAAGGTGATAGGCTGGATGTGATCTCCAGATTTAGTTTGCTAATACCTGGTATAGGTTAATTTTCGGAGAATTAATACCTTTGTAATGTTATTTATTGCTTAATCTTTTCAGGTTGACATTTAATGATTGGTAACAGATTTAAAAATTTTTCTCCCTGAAGGATATCTGAAGTCTGTTGGTTTGCTTCTGTTTTATAAATTTGTTCATTTCTATCATTTTTTAGACTCCACTATAAGTGATATCATATGATATTTGTCTTTTTCTATCTGACTTACTTCACTTAGAATGAAATAATGCCATTTGCAGCAATAGGAATGGACCTAGAGATGATCATGCTTTTTCATTTCTGAGTAATATTTGATTGTGTACCTGTTCCACTTTTTCATTATCCATTCATCTGTTGATGGACATTTTGATTGCCTCCATGTCTTGACTATTGTAAATAGTGCTGCAGTGCATGTTTGGGTTTGGGGGCATTTGTTTTTTTGAATTCTTGTTTTCTGCAGATGTATGCCCAGAAACGGGACTGCTGGATGATATGGTAGCTCTATTTTTATATTTTAAAGGCATCCCCATACTGTGCTTTATAGTGGCTCTTACCAGATTACATTCCACCAACAGCATAGGTGGGTTCCCTTTTCTCCATGTACTCTCCGGCATTTATGGTTTGTAGACTTTTTAATGATGGCCATTCTGACTGTGCAAGGTGACACCTTGTTGTAGTTTTGATTTGCATGTGTCTAATAACTCAAGATGTTGAGCATGTTTACATGTGTTTTTTTTTAACACTCTGAGAAAAAGTTACAGTTGAAATTGACTTTTTGAAAGTCTGACTATTTTGAATTTTTTTTTTGATAACTACCACAGGACATTTCTTAAGCACATGTGCCATTTACACTCTGGCAGTCCTTGTGAATATTAAGCACCCATAAACACACATTATAAAGTTGCTGTTGTGGAAATGGGCACAAGAGGTAGGATTTCCTTCATGTCCCTCTCTGGTTACTTGGGTAACCAGAGCCACTGTGGAAGACGGGCTCCTGGATTGTAAATTAGTGTGGACTGTGCCAGAACAAACACCCAAAATCATGTATTTTGTTACTTCTTGGTTTTTTTAATTTAATTTTTCATTTTTATTGGAGTAAAGTTGATTTAAAATATTGTTTGTGGTAGGCATACAGAATCTTTTTCAGTTATATATATTCATAGGTCTATTCATCTTCAGATTCTCTTCCCATATAGGTTATTAGAGAGTGTTGAGAAGACTTCCCTTTGTTATACAGTGGGTCCTTGTTGATTATTTATTTTATATGTATTAGTGTGTAAATGTTTTTCCCAAACTCCTGATTTATTCCTTCCCCCTCACCTTTCTCATTGGGTAACCATAAGTTTGTTTTCTAAGTCTGAAAGTTTGTTTCTCTCTCTTTTATTTTTTTGTCTGCATTGCGAGGCATGCAGGATATTAGTTCTCCCAACACAAAGGATCGAACCCACGCCCCCTGCAGTGGAAGCTCAGATTCTTAACCATTGGACCACCAGGGAAGTTCTTGTTTTTCTCCTGTAAATTAGTTCATTGGTATCAATTTTTAAATTTCACCTATAAGTGGTATCATATGATATTTGACTTTCTCTTTCTGACTTATTTCACTTAGTATGATTATCTCTAGGTCCATCCATGATGCTGCAAACGGCATTCTTTCATTCTTTTTCATTTCTGAGTAATGTTTCACTGTGAACATGTACCAATTCTTTATCCATCCATCTGCCACTGGTATTTTGGTTGCTCCCATGTCTTAGACATTGTGAATTGTGCTGCGGTACACATATGGGCACATGTGGGTTTTCCAATTCTGCTTTTCTCTTGATATATGCCTGGGAGTGGGACTGCTGGATCATATGGTAGCTGTAATTTTACCTTGTAAAGGCACCTTCATGCTGTTCTCTATAGTGGCTGTTACCAATTTAGGTCCCAACAGCAGCATAGGAGGGTTCCCTTTTTCCTACAACCTCTCGAGCATTTACTGTTTGTAGACTTTTCGATGATGGCTATTCTGACTCACGTGAAGTGATCCCTCATTGTAGTATTGATTTCCAAGCCGCTAATAGTACATGAATTAGAGCATCTTTTCAAGTGCTTTTCTTTTAAACAGTGTGAGTAAAATTTACCTATTGAAATAAGAGCTTGAAAGTCTGTTTCTTTTGATTTTTTTTTTTTTTTTTTTTTGCTTAACTATCCCTGGACATTCCCTGATTGCAAGGGTCATTTGCAGCCCTACAGCCCTTGTGAATATTAAGTACCCATAAGCCTTGGTTTTAATGCTGCAGTTGCAGGAAAGGGCAACAAGGCAGTGGAATTTATTCATACTCAACTTGATTGCTAGGGCAAACGGAAACTTAGTGGAACTCCTGTTCCTAGGTTGGAAATTAGAGTGGAAAGTGCCAGGACAAATACCCAAAAGTTTGTGTCACATTACTTCTTTTTTTTTTAACATCTTTATCGGAGTATAATTGCTTTACAATGGTGTGTTAGTTTCTATTTTATATCAAACTAAATCAGTTATACATATACATATGTCCCCATATCTCTTCCCTATTGCATCTGCCTCCCTCCCACCCTCCCTATCCCACCCCTCTAGGTGGTCACAAAGCACCGAGCTGATCTCCCTGTGCTATGCGGCTGCTTCCCAGTAGCTATCTATTTTACACTTGGTAGTGTATATATGTCCATGCCACTGGCTCACTTTGTCTCAACTTACCCTTCCCCTCCCCGTATCCTCAAGTCCGTTCTCTAGTAGGTCTGCATCTTTATACCCGTCTTGCCCCTAGGTTCTTCTGATCACATTTTTAAAATTCCATATGTATGTGTTAGCATACGGTATTTGTTTTTCTCTTTCTGACTTACTTCACTCTGTATGACAGTCTCGAGGTCCCTCCAACTCACTAAAAATAACAGTTTCGTTCCTTTTCATGGCTGAGTAATATTCCATTGTATGTATGTGCCACATCTTCTTTAACCATTCATCTGTTGATGGACACTTAGGTTGCTTCCATGTCCTGGCTATTGTAAATAGAGCTGCAATGAATATTTTGGCACATGACTCTTTTTAAATTATGGTTTTCTCAGGGTATATGCCCAGTAGTGGGATTGCTGGGTCCTATGGTAGTTCTATTTTAGTTTTTTAAGGAACCTCCACACTGTTCTCCATAGTGTCTGTATCAATTTACTTTCCCACCAACAGTGCAAGAGGGTTTCGTTTTCTCCACACCCACTCCAGCATTTATTGTTTGTAGATTTTTTGATGATGGCCATTCTGACCAATGTGAGATGATATCTCATTGTAGTTTTGATTTGCATTACTCTAATGATTAATGATGTTGAGCATTCTTTCATGTGTTTCTTCACAATCTGCATATCTTCTTTGGAGAAATGTCTATTTAGGTCTTCTGCCCACGTCTGGATTGGGTTGCTTGATTTTTTGTTATTTAGCTGCATGAGCTGCTTATAAATTTTGGAGATTAATCCTTTGTCAGTTGCTTCATTTGCAAATATTTTTTCCCATCCTGAGGGTTGTCTTTTGGTCTTGTTTATGGTTTCCTTTGCTGTGTAAAAGCTTTGAAGTTTCATTAGGTCCCATTTGTTTATTTGTTTTTATTTCCATTTTTCAAGGAGGTGGGTCAAAAAGGATCTTGCTGTGATTTATGTCATAGAGTGTTCTGCCTATGTTTTCCTCTAAGAGTTTGATGGTGTCTGGCCTTACATTTAGGTCTTTAATCCATTTTGAGTTTATTTTTGTGTATGGTGTTAGGGAGTGTTCTAATTTCATTCCTTTACATGTAGATGTCCAGTTTTCCCAGCACCACTTATTGAAGAGGCTGTCCTTTCTCCACTGTATATTCTTGCCTCCTTTATCAAAGATAAGATGACCATATGTGTGGGGGTTTATCTCTGGGCTTTCTATCCTGTTCCATTGATCTATCTTTCTGTTTTTGTGCCAGTACCATACTGTCTTGATTACTGTAGCTTTGTAGTATAGTCTGAAGTCAGGAAGCCTGATTCCTCCAGCTCTGTTTTTTTTTTTTTTTTTTTACCAGCTCTGTTTTTTGTTCTCAGTATTGCTCTGGCTATTCAGGGTCTTTTGTGTTTCCATACAAATTGTGAAATTTTTTGTTCTAGTTCTGTGAAAAATGCCAGTGGTAGTTTGATAGGGATTGCATTGAATCTGTAGATTGCTTTGAGTGGTAAAGTCATTTTCACAATGTTGATTCTTCCAATCCAAGAACATGGTATATCTCTCCATCTATTTGTATCATCCTTAATTTATTTCATCAGTGTCTTATAATTTTCTGCATACAGGTCTTTTGTCTCCTTAGGTAGGTTTATTCCTAGATATTTTATGCTTTTTGTTGCAATGATAAATGGGAGTGTTTTCTTAATTTCACTTTCAGATTTTTCATCATTACTGTATAGGAATGCCAGAGATTTCTATGCATTAATTTTGTATCCTGCTACTTTACCAAATTCATTGATTAGCTCTAGTAGTTTTCTGGTAGCATCTTTAGGATTCTCTATGTATAGTATCATGTCATCTGCAAACAGTGACAGCTTTACTTCTTCTTTTCTGATTTGGATCCCTTTTATTTCTTTTTCTTCTCTGATTGCTGTGGCTAAAACTTCCAAAACTATGTTGAATAAGAGTGGTGAGAGTGGGCATCATTGTCTTGTTCCTGATCTTAGTGGAAATGCTTTCAGTTTTTCACCATTGAGGACGATGTTGGCTGTGGGTTTGTCATATATGGCCCTTATTATGTTGAGGAAAATTCCCTCTATGCCTACTTTCTGCAGGGTTTTTAACATAAATGGGTGTTGAATTTTGTCGAAAGCATTCTCTGCATCTATTGAGATGATCACATGGTTTTTCTCCTTCAGTTTGTTAATATGGTGTATCACATTGATTGATTCCATATATTGAAGAATCATTGCATTCCTGGGATTAACCCCACTAGATCATAGTGTATGATCCTTTTAATGTGCTGTTGGATTCTGTTTGCTAGTATTTTGTTGAGGAGTTTTGCATCTATGTTCATCAGTGATATTGGCCTGTAGTTTTCTTTCTTTGTGATCTCTTTGTCTGGTTTTGGTATCAGAGTGATGGTGGTCTCATAGAATGAGTTTGGGAGTGTTCCTCTCTCTGCTATATTTTGGAAGAGTTTGAGAAGAATAGGTGTTAGCTCTTCTCTAAATTTTTAATAGAATTTGCCTGTGAAGCCATCTGGTCCTGGGTTTTTGTTTGTTGGTAGATTTTAAATCACAGCTTCAATTTAAGTGCTTGTGATTTGTCTGTTCATAATTTCTATTTCTTCCTGGTTCAGTCTTGGAAGGTTGTGCATTTCTAAGAATTTGCCCATTTCTTCCAGGTTGTCCATTTTATTGGCATATTGTTGCTTGTAGTAATCGCTCATGATCCTTTGTATTTCTGCAGTGTCAGTTGTTACTTAACCTTTTTCATTTCTAATTCTATTGATTTGAATCTTCTCCCTTTTTTTCTTGATAAGTCTGGCCAGTGGTTTATCAATTTTGTTTATCTTCTCAAAGAACCAGCTTTTAGTTTTATTGATCTTTGCTATCATTTGTTTCATTTCTTTTTCATCTATTTCTGCTCTGATCTTTATGATTTCTTTCCTTCTGCTAACCTTGGGGTTTTTTTGTTCTTCTTTCTCTAATTGCTTTAGGTGTAAGGTTAGGTTGTTTATTTGAGATGTTTCTTGTTTCTTAAGGTAGGCTTGTATAGCTATAAACTTCCATCTTAGAACTGCTTTTGCTGCATCCCATAGGTTTTGGGTCGTTGTGTTTTCATTGTCATTTGTTTCTAGGTATTTTTTGATTTCCTCTTTGATTTCTTCAGTGATATCTTGGTTATTAAGTAGTCTGTTGTTTAGCCTCCATGTGTTTGTATTTCTTAACAGATTTTTTCCTGTAATTGATATCTAGTCTCATGGCATTGTGGTTAGAAAAGATACTTGATACGATTTCAATTTTCTTAAATTTAGCAGAGCTTGATTTGTGACCCAGGATATGATCTATCCTGGAGTATGTTCCATGAGCACTTGAGAAGAATGTGTATTCTGTTGTTTTTGAATGGAATGTCTTATAAATATCAATTAAGTCCATCTTGTTTAATGTATCATTTAAAGCTTGTATTTCCTTATTTATTTTTATTTTGGATGATCTATTTATTGGTGCAAGTGGGGTATTAAAGTCCCCTACTTTGATTGTGTTACTGTCAATTTCCCCTTTTATGGCTGTTAGTATTTGCCTTATGTATTGAGGTGCTCCTATGTTGGGTGCATAAATATTTACAATTGTTATATCTTCTTCTTGGGTTGATTCCTGATCATTATGTAGTGTCCTTCTCTGTCTCTCGTAATAGTCTTTATTTTAGTGTCTATTTTGTCTGATATGAGAGTTGCTACTCCAGCTTTCTTTTGATTTCCATTTGCATGGAATATCTTTTTCCATCCCCTTTCAGTCTGTATGTGTCTCTAGGTCTGAAGTGGGTCTCTTGTAGACAGCATATATATGGGTCTTGTTTTTGTATTCATTCACCCAGTCTATATCTTTTGGTGGGAGCATTTAATACATTTACATGTAAGGTAATTATCAATATGTATGTTTCTATTACCATTTTCTTAACTGTTTTGGGTTTATTATTGTATATCTTTCCCTTCTCTTGTGTTTCCTGCCTAGAGAAGTTCCTTTAGCATCTGTTTTAAAGCTGGTTTGGTGGTGCTGAATTTTCTAAGCTTTCGCTTGTCTGTAAAGGTTTTTATTTCTCTGTCAAATCTGAATGAGATCCTTGCTGGGTAGAGTAATCTTGGTTGTAGGTTTTTCTCTTTCATCACTTTAAATATGTCCTGCCACTCCCTTCTGACTTGCAGAGTTTCTGCTGAAAGATCAGTTTTTTAACCTTATGGGGATTCCTTTATGTGTTACTTGTTATTTTTCCCTTGCTGCTTTTAATATTTATTCTTTGTATTTAATTTTTGATAGTTTAATATTTGTCTTGGCATGCTTCTCCTTGGATTTATCCTTTATGGGACTCTGTGCTCCCTAGACTTCAATAACTATTTCCATTGCTATATTAGGGAACTTTTCAACTACAATAACTTCAAATATTTTCTCAGTCCCTTTCTTTTTCTCTTCTTCTTCTGGGACCCCTATAATTCGAATGTTGGTGCATTTAGTGTTGTCTCAGAGGTCTCTGAGACTGTCCTCAATTCTTTTCATTCTTTTTTCTTTATTCTGCTCTGCAGTAGTTACTTCCACTATTTTATCTTCCAGGTCACTTATCCGTTCTTCTGCCTCAGTTATTCTGCTATTGATACCTTCTAGAGAACTTTTAATTTCATTTATTTTGTTTTTCATCTCTGTTTGTTTGCTCTTTAGTTCTTCTAGGTCCTTGTTAAACGTTTCTTGGATTTTTTCCATTCTATTTCCAAGATTTTGGATCATCTTTAGTATCATTATTCTGAATTCTTTTTCAGGTAGGCTGCCTATTTCCTCTTCATTTGTTAGGTCTGGTGCGTTTTTATCTTGCTCCTTCATCTGCTGTGTGTCTCTGTGTCTTCTCTTTTTGCTTAACTTACTGTGTTTGGGGTCTCCTTTTTGCAGGCTGCAGGTTCATAGTTTCTGTTGGTTTTGGTGTGTGTCCCCAGTAGTTAAGGTTGGTTCAGTGGGTTGTGTAGGCTTCCTGGTGGAGGGGACTAGTTCCTGTGTTCTGGTGGGTGAGGCTGGATCTTGTCTTTTTGGTGGGCAGGTCCACGTCTTGTGGTGTGTTTTGGGGTGTCTGTGGCCTTATTATGATTTTAGGCAGCCTCTGTGCTAACGGATGGGGTTGTGTTCCTGTCTTGCTAGTTGTTTGGCATAGGGTGTCCAGCACTGTAGCTTGCTGGTCATTGAGTGGAGCTGGGTCTTAGCATTGAGATGGAGATCTCTGAGAGGTTTTCACCGTTAGATATTACGTGGAGCTGGCAGGTCTCTTGTGGACCAGTGTCCTGATCTTGGCTCTCCCACCTCAGTGGCACAGCCTTGATGCCTGGCTGGAGCACTAAGATCCTGTCCTCTACACAGGTCATAATAAAAGGGAGAAGAAAGAAAGAAAGAAAGAAAGAGAGAAAGAGAGAGAGAGAGAGAGAAAGAGAGAAAGAAAGAAAGAAGAGAAGAAAGGAAGGAAGGAAAGGAGGAAGGAAGGAAGGAAGGAAGGAAGAGAAAGAAGGAAGATAAAATAAAGTAAAATAAAATAGTTATTAAAATAAAAATAATTATTAAGAAAAAAAATTTTTAAGTAATAAAAAAATGGACAGACAGAACCCTAGGAAGAATGGTAAAAGCAAAGCTATACAGACAAAATCACACAGAGAAATATACACTCACAAAAAGAGAAAAAGGGAATATATATATATATATATATATATATATATATATATATATATATATATATAGTTGCTCCCGTAGTCCACCTCCTCAATTTGGGATGATTCATTGTCTATTCATGTATTCCACAGATGCAGGGTACATCAAGTTGATTGTGGAGATTTAATCCACTGCTTCTGAGGCTGCTGGGAGAAATTTCCCTTTCTCTTCTTTGTTCTCACTGCTCCCGGGGTTCAACTTTGGATTTGGACCCGCCTCTGCGTGTAGGTTGCCTGAGGGTATCTGTTCCCCCTCAGACAGGACGGGGTTAAAGGAGCAGCTGATTCGGGGGCTTTGGCTCACTCAGGCCGTGGGAAGGGAGGGGTACAAATGCAGGGCAAGCCTGCAGGGGCAGAGGCTGGCGTGACGTTGCACCAGCATGAGGTGGGCCATGCGTTCTCTGGGGGAAGTTGTCCCTGGATCACGGGACCCTGGCAGTGGCAGGCTGCAGAGGCTCCCGGGAGGGGAGGTGTGGAGAGTGACCTGTGCTTGCACACAGGCTTCTTGGTGGCTGCAGCAGCAGCCTTAGCATCCCATGCCCATCTCTGGGGTCTGCGCTGATAGCCGTGGCTCGCGCCCATCTCTGGAGCTCCTTTAAGCAGCGCTCTTAATCCCCTCTCCTCACGCACCAGGAAACAGAGGGAAGAAAAAGTCTCTTGCCTCTTCGGCAGGTCCAGACTTTTCCCCGGACTCCCTCCCGGCTAGCCCCCTGCAGGCTGTGTTCACGCTGCCAACCCAAGTCCTCTCCCTGTGCTCCGACCGAAGCCGAGCCTCAGCTCCCAGCCCCGCCCGCCCCAGCGGGTGAGCAGACAAGCCTCTCGGGCTGGTGAGTGTGGGTCAGCACTGATCCTCTGTGTGGGAATCTCTCCGCTTTGCCCTCCGCACCCCTCCCTGTTGCTGGGCTCTCCTCCGCGGCTACGAAGCTTTCCCCCTCCACCACCCGCAGTCTCCAGCCGCGAAGGGGCTTCCTAGTGTGTGGAAACCTTTCCTCCTTCACAGCTCCCTCCCACTGGTGCAGGGCCCGTCCCTATTCTTTGTCTCTGTTTATTCGTTTTTCTTTTGCCCTACCCAGGTATGTGGGGAGTTTCTTGCTTTGGGGAGGTCTGAGATCTTCTGTCAGCGTTCAGTAGGTGTTCTGTAGGAGTTGTTCCACGTGTAGATGTATTTCTGAATGTATTTGTGGGGAGGAAGATGATCTCCGTGTCTTACTCTTCCGCCATCTTGAAGCTGCTCCCCCACATTACTTCTTGATTAATTTTTATTTCTTATCGTAGTAAATTTGATTACAATGTTGTGTTTCTTCTAGGTGTACAGAATCTGGTTCATTCATACATATACATATATCTAATCAGGTTTAGATTCTTTCCCTGTTGGTCATTACAGAGCATTGAGTAGACCTCCCTTGGCATCCAGTAGGTCCTTCCTGATTATACATTTTATATGTATTATTAAATGTATGTTAACCCCAACATCCTAATTTTTCCATTCCTTTCACCTTTTTCTAAGTCTGTACGGGTCTTTCTCTGTGGAAATATGCTCATGGGTATCAATTTTTAGATAACACCAGTAAATGATATCATCGGATATTTGTCTTTCTCTTTCTGACTTACTTTACATAGTAAGATTATCTCTAGGCTCATCTGTGGTGCTGCAAAAGGCATTGTTTCATCTTTCCCATGGCTAATATTCCATTGTGTACATGTACCACTTCTTTGTCCATTCATCTGTAGATGGACATTTTGGTTGCATCCATGTCTGGTTATTGTAAATATCGCTGCAGTGCACGTTTCAGAGCCTGTGTCTTTCGGAATTCTGGTCTTCTCGGGTAATAGGCCCATTAGTACTTCGGCAGGATCATGTGGTAGTTCAACTGATACCTTTTAAAGGCACCTTCATTCTCTTCTGATTAGTGGCTGTTACCAGTTTACATCCCATCAACAGCATAGGAGTGTATCCATTCTCAGAAACCCATTCAGCATTTATTGTTTGCAGACATTTTTGTTGTTGTTGGCCATTCAGACTACTGTGAGGTGATACCTTTCTGTAATTTAAATTTGCATGTCTCTAATAATTCTTGATTTTGAACATTTTTTTCATGTCCTTTAAAAAAAAGAAAAGCAGTGTGAACAAATTTGCCTCTTGAAACTGTCTTCTTGAGAGTTTGCCCTCTCTTGAATATTAATGTCCATTCCTGACCCCAGGACATATTTTTGAGGGCAGGTGTCATTTAAAGCCCTGCAGTCCTTTTGAATATTAAGTGACCATTAGCACTGGGATTAAAGCTGCTGTTGCAGGAACTGGCAACAAGGCGGCAGATTACTATATTCCCAGCTTTGGTTAAAAGAGCTGCAGAGCCTTAATGGAAGTCATGTTCCTAGTTTTCAAATTAGAGTGGAATGTTCCAGGACAAACCCCTGGAAAATTATGTCTCCTTACTTATGTTTGATTTTTTAATTGAATTTATATATTAGAGTAAACTTGAGTGTTATGATTGTCTGGGTATACAGAATCTGGTCAATTATTCATACATATATCTCTTCATCTTTGGATCCTGTTCCCATGTAGGTAACTACAGGGTGTTGAGTAGACCTCCCTTGGTATTTCATATGTGTTTGGTGATTATATATTTTATATGTAATAGTCATTAAATGATTTATATATTTTATGTTATATGTTTATAAACATATACGAGTATGTGTATGTTAAGACCATAATTCTAATCAATCCATTCCACATACCTTTCATTTGGTTAAACATTAGTTTGTTTTATAAGTCTCTGAGTGTCTTTTTCTGTGGAAATATGTTCCTTGCTAGCAATTTTAGGATAACCTGCATAAATGATATCATAGATTATTTGTCATTTCCTTTTGACTTACTTAACGTAATATGATTATTTCTAGGCTCACCGGTAGTCATGAAAATGGCATTGTTCATTTTTTCCAAGGCTAATATTCCATTAGGTACAGGTACCACTTCTTCTTTGTCCATTTGTCTGTCGATGGACATTTTGTTTTCTTCCATGTCTTGGCTATTGTAAATATTGCTGCAGTGCATGTTTGTCTGCCTGTGTCTTTCCGATTCTGGTCTTCTTGGGTTATAGGCCCATTAGTGGATCAGCCGGATCATATGGTAGCTCAATTTTTACCTTTTAAACGCAGCTCTGTTCTGTTCTCATTATTAGCTGTTGCCAGTTTACATCCAACCAGCAGCATACTCGGTATGCATTCTCCACGACCCCTTCAGCAGTCATTGTTTGTAGACTTTTTACTGACGGCATTTTTTGTGTGTGTGTGGTACACGGGCCTCTCACTGTTGTGGCCTCTCCCATTGCAGAGCACAGGCTCCGGACGCGCAGGCTCAGCGGCCATGCCTCATAGGCCCAGCCGCTCCACGGCATGTGGGATCTTCCCGGACTGGGGCACGAACCTGTGTCCCCTACATCGGCGGGCGGACTCTCAACCACTGCGCCACCAGGGAAGCCCCTACTGATGGCATTTTGAATGTTGGGTGGTGACAACTTTTTGTAGTTTGGATTTGTATGCGAACAGTAATTCCTGATGTTGAGCTTTTATCCATGTCCTTTTTTTCTTTAATAAAAGAGTAAAACTCACCTCTTCAAATTGTTTTCTTCAAAAATTTTCCCGTGTTTTGAATTTTTTTGGCCATTACCTAGGGCAGGTGTAATTTACATCCCTGTGATTATATTAAGTGACCATTAGCACTGGGTGTAAAGCTGCTGTTGTGGAAGACGGCCAAAAGGCGGCAGCGTTTCTCCATTCCCAAATCTGGTTACTAGGGCAGCAGAGCCTTCCTGGAAGTCGTATTCCTAGGTTGTAAATTAGAATGGAATGTACCAGGGGAAAAAACCCATAAATTTATGTCTCATTACTTCTTGTTCATTGTTTTAATTTAATTTTTTAAATCAGGGTAATGATTAGAATATTGTTTGTTGTTCTAGGTGTACATAATCTCATTCATTTGTACATTATATATATCTATTCATTTACAGATCCTCTTCCCATGTAAATTTTTACAGAGTGTTCAATACACCTCCCTTGGTATATGGTCGGTCTTTTTGATATATGTATTTAATAGGTATTTGTATATGTATGGTAACCATAATCTTAATTTATCCATTTCTCCCACCTTTCCTTTTAGATAACCATAGTTTGTTTTCTAAGTCTATGAGTGTCTTTCTCTGTGGAAATATGTTCATTTGTGTCAGGTGTTAGATAATACCTATAAGTGATATAATAGAATATTTGTCCTTTGCTTTCTGACTTACCTCATGTTCTGTTATTATCTCTAGGATCATCTGTGGTGCCTCAAAGAGCAGTGTTTCATTGTCTTCCATGGCTAATATTCCATTGTGTACATGGACCACTTCTTCTTTGACCATTCATCTGTTGATCGACATTTTGGTTGCTTCCCTGTCTAGGTTATTGTGAATATTGCTGCAGTTCAGCTTTGCCAGCCTGTGTCTTCTCGATTCTGCTCTTCTCAGGTGATAGGCCCAGCGGTAGACCTGCTGGATCACATGTTGGCTCAATTTTTACTTTTAAACACAGATCCTTTCTGTTCTCATTGGTTGTCACCACTTTACATCTCACCAGCAGCTAGAGGATACAAAGTTCTCTAAAACCCCTTCAGTATCTATAGTCAGTAGACTTTTTGCTGATGGTCATTCGACTGGTGTGTGTTGAAAACTTTTTGTAGATTAGATTTGCATGAGTCTAATAATTCCTGATGTTGAGCTTTTTTCCATTTTCCTTTTTTTGCAAGAGTAAAAAGCACACCTTCATATTATCTTCTTGAAAAATTTGCTCTGTTTTGAATTTTTTTGGCCATTACCTACCTCAGTATATTTTTTTGACGGCAGGTGTCCTTTACAGCCCTGAGTTCTTGTGAATATTAAGTGACCATTAGCTGTGGGTTTAAAGCCGCTCATGCAGGAAACGGACAACAGGCGGCAGCATTTCTACATTTCCAACTCTGGGTACCTGGGCAACAAAGCCTTCCTGGAAATTGTGTTAGTAGGCTGCCAATTAGAGTGGAATGTTCCTGGGCAAACCCCCAAATGCTTATATCTCCTTATTTCTTGCTTGATTTTTAAATTTAATTTTTATGTTTTATCAGAGCAAATTTGATGAAAATGTTGTGTTTGTCCTAGATGTACAGAATCTGGTGCATTATATCTATATATCTATCTATTCATCTTTGGATCCTTTCCCATGTAGGTTATTACAGAGTGTTGAGTAGACTTCTCTTGGTATTCCATAGGTTTTGGTGACTATATAATTCATGTATTACTATATGTCTGTCAACCCTCATATCCTAATTATCCATTCCTCACACCCATCCATTTGGTTAAACATAATTTTGTTTTCTTAATCCATGAGTGTCCTTCTTTGGAAATAAGTTCATGGGTATCAATTTTTACATAACACCTATAACTGATATCACAGGATATCTTTCTTTTGGTTTCTTCCTTACTTCAAGTTGTGTGATTATATCTAGGTACTTCTGTGGTGGTGCAAACAGCACTCTTCCATGCTTTTCCATGGCTAATATTCCATTGTGTACATGGACCACTTCTTCGTGCATTCATCTTTCGATGGCCATTTTGGTTGCTCCCAAGTCTTGGCCATGGTAAATATTGCTGCAGTGGAGGATTCCCAGCTTGTATCTTTTGGATTCTGGTCTACTCAGGTGGTAGGCCCATCAGTGGGCCTACCAGATCATATGGTAGCTCAACTTTTACCTTTAAATGCACCTCATTTCTGTTCTCACTACTGGCTGTTACCAGTTTACATCCCACCAGCTGCTAGAGGGTCCACATTTTTCTAAAACCGCTTCAGCATGTATTGTTTGTGGACTCTTGCTAATGATCATTCTGACTGTTGTGAGGTGAACGTTTTTGTAGGCTGAATTTGCGTGGCTTTATTAATTGCTGATGTTGAGCATTTTTCCATGCCCTTTTATTGTTAAAAAAAAAAAAGAAAAGAAAAAATGTGAGTAAAATATGCCTCTTGTAATTGTCTTTTTCAAAGGTTGCCTTCTTTTGAATTTTGTGGTCGATTTTCGACCCCAGGATTATTTTTTTCGGGGCAGGTGTCATTTGCAGGCCTGCAACGATTGTGAATATTAAGTGACCATTAGCACTGGATTTAAAGCTGCTGTTGCAGGAAACGGAGACAAGGCTGCAGCATTTCTCCATTCCCAGATCTGGTTACTAAGGCAGCAGAGCCTTTCTGGAAGTCGTGTTCCTAGGTTGTAAATTAGAATGGAATGTGCCAGGAAAAACCCCCATAAGTTGATTTCTCATTACTTGTTCGTTTTTTTTAATTTAGTTTTTATTTTTTATCACAGCAAATTTGATTACAATATTTTGTTTGTTCTAGGTGTCCAAGATGTGGTTCTTTTACACATATACATATATCTATTCATCTTAGGATCCATTTCTCATGTAGGTGATAACACAATGTTGAGTAGTCTTCTCTTGGTATTCCGTAGGTCTTTGCTGATTATATATTTATCATGTGTTTGTATACTTCTGTTAACCACAATATCCTAATTTATCCAATCCTCACACCTTTCAATTTGGTTAACCATAAGTTTGTTTAATGAATCTCTGATTGCCTTTCACTGTGGAAATATCTTCATTGGTATTAATTTTTAGGTAACAGATATAAGTGATATCACAGGATATATGTCTTTGGCTCTCTGTCTTACTTCAAGTTGTATGATTATCTCTAGACTCATCTACGGTGCTGCAAATGGCATTGTTTCATATTTTTCCTTGGCTAATATTCCATCTGTACATGTACCAGTTCTTCTTCATCCACTCATCTGTTGATGGAGTTTTTGGTTGCTTCCATGTCTTGGCTATTGGAATACTGCTGCAGTCAGTTTTGCCGGCCTGTGTCTTTCCAATTCTGTCTTCTTAAGTTATAGGCCCAGGAGTGGGCCTGCTGGATCATATCGTAGCTCAGTGTTACCTTTAAAGACACCTCCATTCTGTTTTCATTAGTGGCTCTTACCACTTTACGTCCCAATTTAGGTTGAGGGTATGCATTTCTCCACAGCCCTTTTGGCATTTAATTGTTTGCAGGTTTTTTTGCTGATGGTCAGTCTGACTGGTGTGAGCTGATACTTTTATGTAGTTGGATTTCCATGCGTCTAATAATTCCTTATATTGAGATATTAGCCATGTCGTTTTTTTTTTTTTTAAGAGTGAGTACATCTTACCTGTTCAAATAGTTTTCTGGAAGTATGTGTCATATTTTGAATATTTTAGGCCATTACCTCCCTCAAGACATTTTGAGGGCAGGTGTCATTTGCAGCCCTGCATTCCTTGTGAATATGAACTGATCATTAGCACAGGTTTTAAAGCTGCTGTTGTGGGTAACGGCCACAGGGCAGCAGCATTTCTACATTCCCCACTCTGGTCACTAGGGATACAGAACCCTCCTGGAAGTCTTGTTCCTTGGTTATAAATTAGAGTGGAATGTGCCCGGACAAACCCCCAAAGATTATCGGAGTTTATTTAATTAGAGTGTTATGATTATCTGGGTGTATAGAATCTGGTCAATTATTCATATATATATATGTTCATCTTCTGATCCTGTTCCCATGTAGGTTAGTACAGAGTGTTGAGTAGACCTCCCTTGGTAATTGGTAGGTGTTTGGTGATTATATATTTTGTATGTATTAGTGATTATATAATTTTTATATTTTATATGTTTATATACATATAACATACATGAGTATATGTATGTTAAGCCCATAATCTTAATTAATCCATTCCTCCCACCTTTCATTTTGGTCAACCATTAGTTGGTTTTATAAGTCTGTAAGTGTCTTTTTCTGTGGAAATATGTTCATTGGTAACAATATTAGGATAACATGTATAAATGATATAATACGGTATTTATTTTTCCCTTTCGACTTATTTCACATAATATGATTATTTCTAGGCTCATGTGTGGCCATGAAAACGGCACTGTTTCATTTTTTCCGAGGTTAATAATCCATTAGATACATGTACCATTGCTGCTTGGTCCATTTATCTGTTGATGGACATTTTGTTTGCTTGCATGTCTTGGCTATTGTAAATATTGTTGCAGTGCATGTTTGCCTGCCTGTGTCTTTCCGATTCTGGTCTTTTTAGGTTATAGGCCCATTACTGGATCAGCCGGATCATATGGTAGCTCAATTTTTACATTTTAAACACAGCTCTATTCTGTTCTCATTATTAGCTGTTACCAGTTTACATGCAACCAACAGCATAGTGGGTATACGTTTCTCCACAACCCCTTCAGCAGTCATTGTTTGTAGACTTTTTACTGATGGCACTTTGAATGTTGGGTGGTAATAACTTTGTGTAGTTTGGATTTGCATCCGACCAATAACTCCTGATATTGAGCTTTTATCCCTGTCCTTTTATTCCCCTAAATAAAAGAGTGAATAAAACTTACCTCTTCCAATTGTTTTCTTGAAAACGTTTGCGTGTTTTGAATTTTTGGCCATTCCCTACCGCAGGATGCTTTTTCAGGGCAAATGTCATTTACAGCCCTGAAATTACTGTGAATATTAAGTGACCATTAGCTCTGGGTTTAAAGCTGCTGTTGTGGGAAATGGCCACAAGGCAGCAGCATTTCTCCATTCCCAGATACGGTTACTAGGACAGCAGAGCCTTCCTGGAAGTCGTATTCCTAGGTTGTAAATTAGAATGGAATGTGCCAGGAAAACCCCCCATAAGTTTACGTCCATTACTTCTTGTTCGATGTTTTAATTCTTTAAATCGGGGTAATGATTAGAATACTGTTTGTTGTAGGTGTACAAAATCTGGTTTATTTGTACATTATATATATATATTCATGTACAGATCCTCTTCCCATATAAATTATTACAAAGTGTTCAGTAGACCTCCCTTGGTATATGGTCGGTCATTTGATAGGTATTTGTATACGTATGGGTAACCCTAATCTTAATTTTTCCATTCCTCCCACCATTACTTTTAGATAGCCATAGTTTGTTTTCTAAGTCTGTGAGTGTCTTTCTCTGTGGAAATAATTTCATTTGTGTCAGTTGTTAGATAACACTTATAGGTGATATCATAGGATATTTGTCTTTTGCTTTCCAACTTACCTCACGTTCTCTGATTACTTCAAGGTTTATCTATGGTGCTACAAAGAGCATTGTTTTCAAAGGCTAATATTCCACTGTGTACATGGACTTCCTCTTCTTTGTACATTCATCTGTTGATGGGTATTTTCATTTTTTCCAAGTCTTGGCTACTGTAAATATTGCTGCAGTGCAGGATTACCAGCCCTTGTCTTTTGGATTCTGGTCTTCTCTGGTGACAGGCCAAGCTGTGGGCCTACCAGATCATATGGTAGCTGAGTTTTTACCTTTAAATGCACCTCCATTCTGTTTTCACCTTCCGCTGTTACCAGTTTACATCGCCCCAGCAGCTACAGGGTACGCAGTTCTCTAAAACCCCTTCAGCATTTGTTGCTTGTAGACTTTCTTGCTGGTGATCATTCTGATAAAAGCTCAACATCAGGAATTATTACACTCATGCAAATCTAATCTACAAAGAGGTTTCAACACAAAGCAGTTGAATGCCTATCAGCAATAAGTCTACAAACACTAAATGCTGAAGGGGTTTTAGAGAGCTCTGTACCGTGTAGCTGTGGGTGAGATGTAAAGTGGTAACAGCCAATAATGAGAACACAAAGAAGCTACACTGAAAAGTAAAAATTGAGCTACAATTTGATCCAACAGGCCCATGGCTGGGCCTCTCACCTGAGAAGACCAGAATCAAGAAGACGCAGGCCGGCAAAGGTGCACTGCAGCAGTACTCACAATAGCCAAGACATGGAAGCAACCAAAATGTCCATCAACAGATGAATGGACAAAGAAAAACTGGTACATGTAGAGATGATATATTTGCCAAGGAAAAAAATGAAACAATGCCGTTTGCAGCACCATAGATTAATTTAGAGGTATTCACACAACTTGAAATAACTCAGAAAGTGAAAGACACATATCGTATGAAATCACTTACAGGTATTACCTAAAAACTTATACCACTGAAGATATTTGCACAGAGAAAGGCAATCACAGATTCACTCAACAATCTCAAGGATAACCAAATGGAAATCACAGATTCACTCAACAATCTCAAGGATAACCAAATGGAAAGGTGTGTGAGGATTGGAAAAATAAGGATATTGGGATTAACAGAAATATACAAACACGTGTGACATATATAATCACCAAAGACCTACGGAATGCCAAGAGAAAACTACTCAACAGTGTCATAACCTACATTGGGTAGGGATCCGAAGATAAATAGATATATGTATATGTGTAAAATAACCACATCTTGCACACCTAGAACAAACAAAACATTGTAATAAAATTTGCTGTGATAACAAATAAAAATTTTATTTAAAAAAATGGACAAGACGTAATGAGACAAACTTATGGGGGTTTTCCTGGCACATTTCATTCTAATTTACAACCTAGGAACAGGACTTCCAGGAAGGCTCTGTTGCCCTAGTAACCAGATTTGAGCATGGAGAAATGCTGCAGCCTTCTGACCATATCCTGCAACAGCAGCTGTAAACTCAGGGATAATGGTTACTTAATATTCACAATAATCGCAGACCTGTAAATGACACCAGCCATCAAAAAAAAATCCTGGGATTGACCAAGAAATTGAATACAGGACAACATTTCAACACAACAATTTCAAAAGGTGTATTTTCCTCCACCTTTTTTCTTTTTTTTAAACAACAAAAAAGGCGTGGCAAAGTGCTCAACATTAGGAATTATTAAAGACATGCAAATCCAGTCTACAAAAACATATCCGAATGACCATCAGCAAAAATTCTGCAAACAATAAATGCCGAAGGGGTTGTGGAGAATTGCATACCCTCAGCTCTAAATGGGATGTAAACTCGTAAGAGCCATTAATGAAAACAGAGTGGAGGGGCCTTTACAAGGTAAAAATTGAGCTACAGTTCAATCCAGCAGTCTCACTGCTGGGCCTATCACCTGAGAAGACGAGAATCAAAAAGACACAGGCTGGCAATCCTGCATTGCAGCAATATTTACCACAGCCAAGACCTGGAAGCAACCAAAATGTCCATCAACAGATGAGTGCACAAAGAAGTGGCCCATATACACAATGGAATATTACTCCGAGAAAAAATATAAATTAAATTTAAAAAACAAACATAAGGAAGGAGACATAAGCTTTGGAGGTTTATCCGGGCACATTCCACTCTAATGTAAAATCAAGGAACACAACTTTCAGGAAGATTCTGTTTCCCTAGTACCAGAGTGTGTAATGTAGAAATGCCACCACCCTGTGGCTGTTACCCACAATAGCAGCTTTAAAAGCTGTGCTAAAGCTCACTTCATATTCACAATCACTGCAGGGTGGTAAATGAAACCTGCCATCTAAATATCTTGAGGGAGGTAATAACGAAAAATATTCAAAATGTGGCGCATACTACACGAAAACAATTTGAATATGTAAGTTTTGCTCACTCTTTAAAAAAAAGCATATGGCTAATATCTCAATATAAGGAATTATTAGACGCATGCAAATTCAACGACAAAAAGGTATCAGCTCACTCCAGTGAGAATGACCATCAGCAAAAATCTACAAACAATAAATGCCGAAGTGGTTGTGGAGAAATGCATACTCTCAAATTTAAGTGGGCCGTAAACTGGAAACAGCCACTAATGAAACAGAAAAAGGTGCATTTAAAAGGTAAACTTTGAGCTACCATATGATTCAGTGGGCCCATCCTAGGCCTATGATCTAGGAAGACAGAATTGAATGACATTGGCAGGCAATAGTGCACTGTAGCAGTATTACAATAAACAAGAAATGAAAACAACCAAAAAGTTCTTCAAAAGATGAATGGCCAAAGAAGAACTGGTACATGTACAGATGGAATATTCGCCAAGGAAAAAACTGAAACAACGTTGGTTGCAGCACCATAGATGAGTCTACAGGTAATCAATCACACAACTTGAAGTAACTCAGAAGGCAAAAGACACATATCCTATGGTATCACTTACAGGTGTTACCTGAAAACCGATACCCGTCAAGATATTTCCACAAAGATGGGCAACCACAGATTCATTAAAGAAACATGGTTAACTGAATGGAAAGGTGTGAGGATTGTATACATTAGAATATTGGGATTAATAGAGATATACAAACACATGTGAAATATATAATTGCCAAAGACCTGTGGAATTCCAAGTGAAGACTACTCAACATTGTGCCATGACCCACAGAGGAAATGGATCCGAAGATGAATAGATATGTGTATGTATAAAAGAACCACAGCTTTCATAACTACAACAAATTAAACATTGTAAACAGATTTGTTATTTTAAAAAATAAAAATCAAATTAAAAAAATGAACAAGAAGTAAAAAGACATAAACTTATGGGTTTTTTCCTGGCACATTCCATTCTTCTTTACAACTTAGGAAACCTACTTCCAGGAAGGTTCTGAACACTCTGTATTAATTTATATGGGAAGAGTATCTGTACATAAAGATATATATAATGTTCAAATAAACCATACTGTGTACACCTAGATAAATAATATTCTAAACATTACCCTGATTTAAAAAATTAAATTAAAACAACAAAGAAGATGTACTGAGACATAAATTTATGGGGTTTTTTTTCCTTGCACATTCCATTCTAACTGACAACCTAGAAACACGACTTCCAGGAAAGCACTGCTGCCCTAGTAACCAGATTTGGGAATGAAGAAACGCTGCCACCATATGGCCGTTTCCCACAACAGCAGTTTTCAACCCAGTGCTAAAGGTCATTAAATATTAACAACAATTGCAAGCCTGTAAAAAACAGGCGCCCTCAAAAAAAATCCTGGGGTCGAAAATGGACCAAACAATTCAAAAGAGGGCAAGGTTTTAAGAAGACAATTTCAACAGCTATATTTTCCTCGCACTTTTTTTTTTAACAACAACAAAAAGGCGTGGAAAAATGCTCATCATTAGGAATTATTTAAGACATGCAAATCCAATCTCCAAACACATATCAGCTCACACTGGTGAGAATGACCATCAGCAAAACTTCTGCAGACAATAAATGCTGAAAGGGCTGTGGAGAAATGCCTACCCTCAGCTCTGAGTGGGACTAAACTGGTAAGAGCCACTCATGAATACAGAATGGAGGTGCTTTTAAAAGGGACACATTGAGCCACCATGCGATTCAGCAGGCCCACTCCTGGGACTATGACCTAAGAGGACAGAATTAGAAAGACACAGGCAGGCAAAACTGCACCGCAGCACCTTTACAATAGCCAAGACAGGGAAGCTACCAAAAAGTCCATCAACAGATGAATGGAAAAGAAGAACTGGTACATGTACAGGTAGAATATTAGCCGAGGAAAAAAGTGGAACAATGCCGTTTGCAGCACCATAGATGAGTCTAGAGGTAATCACAACTTGAAGTAAGTCAGAAAGCAAAGGACACATATCCTATGATATCACTTATTTGTGTTACCTAAAAATGGATACCAATGAAGATTTTTCCACAGAGAAAGAGGGAATCAAAGATTCAATCAACAAACGTATGGTGAACCAAATGCAAAGGTGTGAGGATTGGATAAATTAGGATATTGGTAAATAGAGATATATCAACACATGTGAAGTATGTAAGCGCCAGAGACCTGCAGAATACCAAGAGGAGACTACTCAAATTGTGTCATAACCCACATGGAAAATGGATCTGAAGATGAAGAGATACATATATATGTGTAAAATAACTATATCTTGAACACCTAGAACAAACAAAACATTGTAATCAAATTTTCTGTGATAACAAATAAAAATTAAATTAAGAAAATCAACAAGAAGTAATGAGACACAAACATATGGGTTTTTTTCTTGGCACACTCCATTCTAATTTACAAGTTGGAACATTACACCCAGGCAGGCTCTTTTGCCCTAGTAACCAGATGTGGGAATGGATGTACTGAGACATAAACTTATGGGTTTTTTTGTCTGCAGCATAACCCCCATAAGGGCTTTTGGGGGTAAGCTGGGACAAAGTGAGAGAGTAGCATGAACATATATACACTACCAAGTGTAAAATAGAGAGCTAGTGGGAAGCAGCCGCACAGCATAGGGAGAACAGCTCAGTGCTTTGAGACCACCTAGAAGGGTGGTGATAGATACACAAGAAGGGGAAGATATGGGGATATATGTGTATGTGCAGTGATTCACTGTGTTATACAGCACAAACTAACACACCATTGTAAAGCAATTATACTCCAATAAAGATGTTTTAAAAATAAATAAAACTGCCAACATACAAAAGTCCAGGACCAGATTGCTTCACAGGCAAATTCTAGCAAACACTTAGAGAAGATCCACCAGACAGCAGAAGCAAGAAGAACTACAATCCTGCAGCCTGTGGAACAAAAACCACATTCACAGAAAGATAGACAAGATGAAAAGGCAGAGGGCTATGTAGCAGATGAAGGAACAAGACAAAGCCCCAGAAAAACAACTAAATGAAGTGGAGATAGGCAACCTTCCAGAAAAAGAATTCAGAGTAATGATAGTGAAGATGATCCAGGACCTCAGGAAAAGAATGGAGGCAAAGATCAAGAAGATGCAAGAAATTTTTAACAAACACCTAGAAGAATTAAAGAACAAACAAACAGAGATGAACAATACAGTAACTGAAATGAAAACTGCACTAGAAGGAATCAATAGCAGAATAACTGAGGCAGAAGAATGGATAAGTGACCTGGAAGACAGAATGGTGGAATTCACTGCTGTGGAACAGAATAAAGAATGAAAGGAAATGAAGACAGTCTAAGAGATCTCTAGGACAACATTAAACACAGTAACATTCACATTATAGTGGTCCCAGAAGGAGAAGAGAGAGAGAAACGACTCTAGAAAATATTTGAAGAGATTATAGTCAGAAACTTCCCTAACATGGGAAAGGAAATAGTCACCCAAGTCCAGGAAGTGCAGTGAGTCCCATACAGGATAAACCCAAGGAGAAACATGCCAAGACACATAGTAATCAAACTGGTGAAAATTGAAGACAAAGAAAAATTATTGAAAGCAGCAAGGGAAAAAGGACAAATAACATACAAGGGAACTCCCATAAGGTTAACAGCTGATTTCTCAGCAGAAACTCTACAAGCCAGAGGGAGTGGCATGATACACTTAAAGTGTTGAAAGGGAAGAACCGACAGCCAAGATTACTCTACCCAGCAAGGATCTCATTCAGATTCGATGGAGAAATCAAAAGCTTTCCAGACAAGCATAAGCTAAGAGAATTCAGAACCACCAAACCAGCTCTACAACAAATGCTAAAGGAACTTCTCTAAGTGGGAAACACAAGAAAAGAAAAACACCTACAAAAACAAATACAAAACAATTAAGAAAATGGTCATAGGAACATACATATCGATAATTACCTTAAATGTGAATGGACTAACTGCTCCAACCAAAAGACACAGGCTTGCTGAATGGATACAAAAACAAGATCCATCTATATGCTGTCTACAAGAGACCCACTTCAGACCTAGGGACACATACGGACTGAAATTGAAGGGATGGAAAAAGATATTCCATGCAAATGGAAATCAAAAGAAAACTGGAGTAGCAATACTCATATCAGATTAAATAGACTTTAAATGTTACCAGAGAAAAGGAAGGACACTACATAATGATCAAGGGATCAATCCAAGATATAACAATTATAAATATATATGCACCCAACATAGGAGCACCTCAATATATAAGGCAACTGCTAACAGCTCTAAAAGAGGAAACTGATAGTAACACAGTAAGAGTGGGGGACTTTAACACCTCACTTAGACCAATGGACAGATTGTCCAAAGTAAAAATAAATAAGGAAACAGAAGCTTTAATTGACACAATAGACCAGATAGGTTTAATTGATATTTATAGGACATTCCATCAAGAAACAGCAGATTACACTTTCTCCTCAACTGAGCATGGAACATTCTCCAGGATAGATCACATCTTGGGACACAAATCAAGCCACAGGAAATTTAAGAAAATTGAAATCATATCAAGCATCTTTTCTGACCACAACGCTATGAGATTAGAAATGAGATACAGGGAAAAAAACATAAAAAACACAAAAAAGGGCTTCCCTGGTGGCGCAGTGGTTGAGAGTCCGCCTGCTGATGCAGGGGACACGGGTTCGTGCCCCGGTTCAGGAAGATCCCACATGCCGTGGAGCGGGTAGGCCCGTGAGCCACGGCTGCTGGGCCTGCACGTCCGGAGCCTGTGCTCCACAACGGGAGAGGCCACAACGGTGAGAGGCCCGTGTACCACAAAAAAAAAAAAAAAAAAAAAAACACAAAAAATGTAGGCTAAACAATAAGTTACTAAATAACCAAGAGATCACTGAAGAAATCAAAGAGGAAATCAAAAAATACCTAGAGAAAAATGACAATGAAGACAGGATGATCCAAAACCTATGGCATGCAGCAAAAGCAGTTCTAAGAGGGAAATTTATAGCTATACAAGCCTATGTCAAGAAACAAGAAACATCTCAAGTAAAATATCTAACCTTACACCTAAAGGAACTAGAGAAAGAAGAACAAACAAAACCCAAAGTTAGCAGAAGGAAAGAAGTCATACAGATCAGAGCAGAAATAAATGAAATAGAAACAAAGGAAACAATAGCAAGGATCAATAAAACTAAAAGCTGGTTCTTTGAGAAGATAAACAAAATTGATAAACCATTAGCCAGACTCATCAAGAAAAAGAGGGAGGGGACTCAAATCAATAAAATTAGAAATGAAAAAGGAGAAATTACCACAGACACCACAGAAATACAAAGCATCCTAAGAGACTACTACAAGCAACTCTATGCCAATAAAATGGACAACCTAGAAGAAATGGACAAATTCTTAGAAAGGTATAACCTTCCAAAACTGAACCAGGAAGAAATAGAAAATACGAACAGACCAATCACAAGTAATGAAATTGAAACTGTGATTAAAAATCTTCCAACAAAAAAAGTCCAGGACCAGATGCCTTCACAGGTGAATTCTACCAAACATTTAGAGAAGAGCTAACACCCATCCTTCTCAAACTCTTCCAAAAAACTGCACAGGAAGGAACACTCCCAAACTCATTCTATAAGGCCACCATCACCCTGATACCAAAACCAGACAAAGATGGTACAAAAAAAGAAAATTACAGACCAATATTACTGACAAATATAGATTCAAAAATCCTCAACAAAATACTAGCAAACAGAATCCAACAACACATTAAAAGGATCATGCACCATGATCAAGTGGGATTTATGCCACGGATGCAAGGATTCTTCAATATACGTAAATCAATCAATGTGATAAACCATATTGACAAACTGAAGAATAAAAACCATATGATCATCTCAATAGATGCAGAAAAAGTTTTGGATAAAATTCAACACCATTTATGATAAAAACTCTCCAGAAAGTGGGCATAGAGGGCACCTACCTCAATGTAATAAAGGCCACATATGACAAACCCACAGCAAACATCATTCTCAATGTTGAAAAACTGAAAGCATTTCCTCTCAGATCAGGAACAAGACAAGGATGTCCACTCTCACCACTATTATTCAACATAGTTTTGGAAGTCCTAGCCATGGCAATCAGAGAAGAAAAAGAAATAAAAGGAATACAAACTAGAAGTAAAACTGTCACTGTTTGCAGATGACATGATAGTCTACGTAGAGAATCCTAAAGATGCCACCAGAAAACTACGATAGCTAATCAATGAACTTGGTAAAGTTGCAGGACAGAAAATTAATGCACATCAATCTCTTGCATTCCTATACACTAATGATGAAAAATCTGAAAGAGAAATTAAGGAAACACTCCCATTTACCACTGCAACAAAAAGAGTAAAATACTTAGGAATAAACCTACGGAGGGAGACAAAAGACCTGTATGCAGAAAACTAAGACACTGATGAAAGAAGTTAAAGATGATACCAACAGATGGAGAGATATACCGTGTTCTTGGATTGGAAGAATCAATATTGTGAAAATGACTATACTACCCAAAGCAATCTATTCAATGCAATCCCTATGAAATTACTAATGGCATTTTTTATGGAACTAGAATAAAAAATCTTAAAATTTGTATGAAGACACAAAAGACCCCGAATAGCCAAAGCAGTCTTGAGGGAAAGAAACAGAGCTGGAGGAATCAGGCTCCCTGACTTCAGACTATACTACAAAACTACAGTAATCAGGACAATAAGGTACTGGCACAAAAACAGAAACATAGATCAATGGAACAAGATAGAAAGCCCAGAGATAAACCCATGCACCTATGGTCAACTAATCTATGACAAAGGAGGCGAGGATATACAATGGAGAAAAGACAGTCTCTTCAATAAGTGGTGCTGGGAAAACTGGACAGCTACATGTAAAAGAATGAAATTAGAATACTCCCTAACACCATACACAAAAATAAACTCAAAATGGATTCGAGACCTAAATGTAAGACCGGACACTATAAAACTCTTAGAGGAAAACATAGGAAGAACACTCTTTGACATAAATCACAGCTAGATCTTTTTTGATCCACCTCCTAGAGTAATGGAAATAAAAACAAAAATAAACAAATGGGACCTAATGAAATTTCAAAGCTTTTGTCCAGCAAAGGAAACCATAAACAAGACGAAAAGACAACCCTCAGAATGGGAGAAAATATTTGCAAACGAATCAACGGACAAAGGATTAATCTCCAAAATATATAAACAGCTCATGCAGCTCAATATTAGAAAAACAAACCACCCAATCCAAAAAAGGGCAGAAGACCTAACTAGACATTTCTCCAAAGGAGACATACAGATGGCCAAGAAGCACATGAAAAGCTGCTCAACATCACTAATTATTAGAGAAATGCAAATCACACCAGTTAGAATGGGCATCATCAGAAAATGTATAAATGACAAATGCTGGAGAGAGTGTGGAGAAAAGGGAGTTGGTGGGAATGTAAATTGATACAGCCACTATGGATAACAGTACGGAGGTTCCTTAAAAAACGAAAAATTGAATAACCATATGATCCAGCAATCCCACTACTGGGCATATATCCAGAGAAAACCATAATTCAAAAAGACACATGCACCCCAATGTTCATTGCAGCACTATTTACAACAGCCAGGTCACGGAAGCAACCTAAACGCCCGTTGGCAGATGAAGGGATAAAGAAGATGTGGTACATATATACAATGGAATATTACTCAGCCATAAAAAGGAACGAAATTGGGTCATTTGTAGAGACATGGATGGATCTAGAGAGTGTCATACAGAGTGAAGTAAGTCAGAAATAGAAAAACAAATATCGTATATTAATGCATATATGTGGAACCTAGAAAAATGGTACAGATGAACTCGTTTGCAGGGCAGAAATTGAGACACAGATGTAGGGAACAAACGTATGGACACCAAGGGAGGAAAGCGGTGTGGGGGTGGGATGAATTGGGCAATTGGGATTGACATGTATACACTGATGTGTATAAAACTGATGACTAATAAGGAACTGCTGTATAAAAAATAAATAAAATTTACAAATTAAAAAAAAAAACATTTAGAGAAGAGCTAACACCTGTCCGTCTGAAACTATTTCAAAAATTGCAGAGGAAGGAACACTCCCAAACTCATTCTATGAGGCCACCAACACCCTGATACCAAAACCAGACAAAGATTCCTCAAAAAAAAGAAAATTACCAGCCAATATCACTGATGAACATAGATACAAAAATCCACAACAAAACAGTAGGAAACTGAATCCAGTAATACATTTAAAGGATCATACACCATGATCAAGTGGTGTATGATTTAAGTGGAGATTTATCCCAGGGATGCAAATATTTTTCAATATCTGCAAATCATTCAGCATGATTCACCACATCAACAACTTGAGGAATAAAAACCATGTGATCATCTCAATAGATGCAGAAAAAGCTTTTGACAAAATTCAACACTGATTTATGATAAAAACTCTCCTGAAAGTAGGCATAGAAGGAACCTACCTCAGCATAATAAAGGTCATGTATGACAAACCCACAGCTCACATCATTCTCAAAAACTGAAAGCATTTCCTCTAAGATCAGGAACAAGACATAGATGTGCACTCTTTCCACTGTTATGCAACATATTTTTGGAAATTGTATCCTCAGCAATCAGATAAGAAATAGAAATAAAAGGAATCCAAATTGGAAAAGAAGAAGGAAAACTGTCACTGTTTGCAGATGACATGATACTATACAGAGAAAATCCTAAAGATGCTACCAGAAAACTGCTAGAGCTCATCAATGCATTTGGCAAAGTTGCAGGATACAAAATAAATACAGAGATCTGTTGCATTTCTATACACTAACAATGAAAGATCAGAAAGAGAAATTAAAGAAACAATGCCATTTACCATTGCATCAAAAATAATAAAATACCTAGGAATAAACCTACCCGAGGAGGCAAAAACCTGTACTCCAAAAACTATAAGACACTGATGAAAGAAATCAAAGATGACACAAACAGATGGAAAGATATACTATGTTCTTGGACTGGAAGAATCAATATTGTCAAAATGACTACATCACCCAAGGCAATGTACAGATTCAATGCAATCCCTATCAAATTACCAATGACATTGTTCACAGAACTAGAACAAAATTTTTTTAAATTTGTATGGAAACACAAAAGACCCCGAATAGCCAAAGCAATCTTGAGAAAGAAAAACAGAGCTAGACGAATCAGCCTCCCCGACTTCCAACTATACTACAAAGTTACAGTAATCAAGACAGTATGGTACTGGCACAAAAACAGAAATGTAGATCAATGGAACAGGATAGAAAGCCCAGAGATAAACCCACGCACATATGGTTACCTTATTTTTGATAAAGGAGGCAAGAATATAAAATGGAGAAAAGACAGCCTCTTCAATAAGTGGTGCTGGGAAAACTGGACAGCTACATGTAAAAGAATGAAATTAGAACACTCCATAACACCATACACAAGAATAAACTCAAAGTGGATTAAAGACCTAAATGTAAGACCGGATATTGTAAAACTCTTAGAGCATTATAGGCTGAACACACTTCGACGTAAATCTCAGCAATATCTTTTTTGATCTGTCTTCTAGAGTAGTGGAAATAAAAACAAAAATAAACAAAAGGGACCTAATTAAACTCAAAAGCTTTTGCAGAGGAAAAGAAACCATACACAAAATGAAAAGACAACCCACAGAATGAAAGAAAATATTTGCAAACAATGAGACCTAGATTAATTTCCAAAATTTCCACACAGCTCATGCAGCTCAATATCAAAAAAACAACCAATTGAAAAATGGGCAGAAGACCTAAATAAATATTTCTCCAAAGACATACAGATGACCAAGAGGTACATGTAAAATGCTCAACATTGCTAATTATTAGAGAAATGCAGATCAAAACTACAATGAGATTCAACCTCTCACTGGTCAGAATGGCCATCATCAAAAGGTCTACACACAATAAATGCTGGAGAGGGTGTGGAGAAAAGGGAACCCTCTTATACTGTTGGTGGGAATGTAAACTGGTATAGCCACTATGAATAACAGTATGGATGTTCCTTAAGAAACTAAAAATAGAGCTACTCTATGATCCAGCAATCCCACTCCTGGGCATATATCTGGAGAAAAACATGGTTCGAAAGGATACATCCACTCCAATATTCATTGCAGCGCTGTTTACAATAGCCAAGACACAGAAGCAACCTAAATGTCCGTCAACAGATATATGTATAAAAGTGTGGTACATATATACAATGGAATATTACTCAGGCATAAAAAATGAAATAATGCTATTTACAGTAACATGGATGGAGCTAGAGATTATCACACTAAGTTAAGTAAGTCAGAGAAAAACAAATATCATATGATATCGTTTATATGTGTAATTTAAAAAATGATACAAATGAACCTATTTACAAAACAGAAACAGACTCAAAGACATAGAGAATGAACTTATGCTTATCGGGGGCAATTGTTGGGGGGAGGGATAGATTGGGAGTTTGGGATTGACATGCACACACACTACTATATTTAAAATAGAAAACCAACAAGGACCTACTGTATAGCACAGGGAACTCTGTTCAGTATCCTGTTATAACCTAAATGGGAAAATAATTTGAAAAAGAATAGATACATGTATATGTATAACTGAATCACTTTGCTGTACACCTGAAACTAACACTGTTAGTTTAACAACACTGTTAATCAACTGTGCTCCAATATAAAATAAAAATTAAAAAAAAGAAATTGAAGGTACAAATAAATTCTGTGCTCATGGATTAGAAGAATCAATATTGTTAAAATGTCTGCTCTACACAAAGCAACCTACTGATTCATTGAAATTCCTATAAAAATTCCAAGGACATCTTTTCACAGAAATAGAACAAATAATCCTAAAATTTATATGGAACCACTGAAGACCCCTAATAGTCAAAGCAATCCTGAGAAAGAGGAACAACACTGGAGGCATCACACTTACTGATGTCAAACTATATTACAGAGCTATAGTAATAAAAACAGTATGGTATTGGCATAAAAACGGACACATAGGTTACTGGAGAGATAAGTTAATAGGTTAACAGAATGGAGAGCCCAGAAATAAACCCAACCACATATGGTTAACTAATTTATGACAGAGGAGCCAAGAATAGGCAGTGGAAAAAATGCAGTCTCTGCAATAAATGGTTTTGGAAAAACTGGACAGCAACACGCAAAAGAATGAAACTAGACTACTATCTTGTACTATACACAAAAATCAACTCAAAATGGATTAAAGACTTGAATATAAGACCTGAAATCATAAAACTCCTAGAAGAAAACATAGGTGGTAAGTTCCTTGATATAGGCCTTGGCAATGATTTTCTTGGATTTGACACTAAAAGCAAAGGCAACAAAAGCAAAAACAAACAAGTGAGACTACATCAAACTGAAAAACTTCTATACAGCAAAAGAAACCATTAACAAAATGAAAAGGCAACCTACTGAATGGGAGAAAATATTTCAAATCATACATCTGATAAGGGATTAATATCCAAAATAAATAAAGAACAAACTCAATAGCAAATAAACACAAAACTGATTAAAAATTGGCAGAAGATCTGAGTAGATATTTTTTCAAAGAAGATATACAGATGGCCAATAGGTACAGGAAAATATGTTGAACATCACTAATCATCAGGTAAATGCAAATTAAAACCATGATGAGATATCACCTCACACTTCTCAGAATGGCTATTATCAAAAAGACAAGCGGTAACAAGTGTTAGTGAGGATGTGGAGCAGGAACCCTCTTGCACTGTTGGTGGGAATGTAAATTTGTGCAGCCACTATGGAAAACAGTATGAGGGTTCCTCAAAAAATTAAAAATAGAACTACCATATGATCCAGCAATTCTACTTCTGGGTATTTAGCTGAGAAAATGAAAACACTAACTCAAAAAGATATATACACCCCTATATTCATTACAGCCTTATTTACAACAGCCAAGATATGGAAGCCACCTAAGTGTCTACTGTTAGACGAATGGATAAGGAAAATGTGATATACATACAATGGAATATTATTTAGCCATAAAAAGAATGAAATCTTGCCAATTTTGACAACATGGATGGACCTCACCGGCATTATGCTAAGTGAAATAAGTCAGACAGAAATACAAGCACCATATGATTTCTTAAAAGCGGAAAATATAAATCCCAAACTAATAGATACAGAGAACTGACTGGTGGTTGCCAGAGGAGGGTCTTGTGGTGGTGGGGGAATAGAAGAAGGTGTTGAAAAGATACAAACTTCCATTTATATAATAAGTCCTGAGGATGTAATGTACAACATGTGAGTATAGTTAATAATACTGTATTACATATTTTTAAGCTGCTAAGAGAGTAGATCTTAAAACTTCTCACAAGGAAAAAAAAGTTTTAACTATGTGAGGTGATGGATGTTAACTAAACTTACTGTGATAATCATTTTGCATTATGTATACATATACATACATTTATCAGATCATTATGTTGTACACCTAAAACTAATGCTATATGTCAATTATATCTCAATAAAACTGGAGGGAAAAAAACCAACCAAACAACTGATTGCCTGTTCCCCCCAAATGTGAAATAAAGACTTAAATGTGCTAAAGGTCAATGTCACCAGCAGATCTGTACAATAAGAAATGTAAAAGGAATGTAAAGGCAGTCAGTCTTTGAAGTCAAAAGAAAATACCAGATGGATGTTTGGATCTACACAAAAGAGTGAAGAGCACCAGTAGCGGTAACTATATAGATAAATTATATAAAGACTTTTACCTCGCTATTTATATCTCTTTAAAAGACAACTGAATATATACACTACTATGTATAAAATAGATAACAAATGAAAACCAACTATATAGCACAGGGAACTCTGCTCAATGCTATGTAGTGACCTAAATGGGAAGGAAATCCAAGGAAGAGGGGATATACATATACGTGTGGCTGATTCACTGCTGTACAGCAGAAACTAACACATTGTAAAACAGCTATACTCCAATAAAAAAAGACAATTGATTGCTTGAAGCAAAAATAATAAAAATATACTTCTGGTTTTATAACCTATGTACTGGTGAAATACATGACAAAAATATCACAAAGACTAGGAGAGAAGAATGAAAGTATATTGTCAAAAAGTTCTTACACTATGTGTAAAATGCTGTATTGCTTGAAGATAGACTGTGATAAACAGTATAAACTAAAGTAAAATAACACAAAATAATGTAACTAATAAGCGAAGAAAGGAAGTAAAGTGAAATTATAAAAAAGTTTTCATTAGTCCACAAGGTAGCAGAAGGAGAGAAAAAAAGGAACAAAGGACAGAAGAGACCATAGCGAGATGGTAGATTTAAACCAACCATATCGACAATTACATCATACGTAAATGTTGTAAACCACAGATCAGCAAACATTTTCTTAAAGGCCATATAGTACATATTTTACCTTTGCAAGTTATAAAGTCTCTGTTGTCACTACCTAACTCTGCCGTTGTAGCACAAAAGCAGCCACAGTCAATACATAGAGAAATGGATGTGGCTGTGTTCCAATAAAACATTTACAAAAACAGGCAGCATAGCAGGCCATAGTTTACTAGTCCCTTGTTTACCTCAATTCAAAGACAGAAATAGATTGGGGAAAAAAGCAAGACCTAAATATATGCTGCCTACAAAAAAATATTTTAATATGATACCTACCGATTAAAAGTAAAAGGATGGAAAAAGATATACCATGCTAATATGAATCAAAAGAAAGCTGAAGGGCCTATGTTAATGTTAGCCAGAGTATACCTGGAGAGCAAAAGGAGGGATACGGTGCAAAGAGAGTTAGCAAGCAGAAAGATGGCTACATCTTCTGCCCAATGGATCAGGTTGCCAATACGTATTTCAATGCCAGACTCCTAGGAATGAGGCCAACCAAGTAAGACAGAAAAGGACTCGTCGAACCTCCTTCATGTGGGTGTGCCTTTAGCCCTTGCTACTGTACTAGAAGGGTCAAAGGAGCTGGAAAGAATGGAGGAATACTAAGCTTCTTTCTGAGAGGCAGTAAAGAATAGTTACTAACAGTGTGGGCTCTTGTGTCAGACTGCCTGAATTTGAATCTTAATTTTACCATTTACAAACCGAGTGAGAGTGAGTGAGTTTCTTTATCCCTTTTAATCTGGAAAATGGGGATAAGATTTGTACCTTATGGGCTTCCCATGAGAATTACATGAGTTAATACATGTGAAGCATTTATTTAGTACAGCACCTGGCACATAGTCAGTACTTAATAAATGTGAACTATGATGATGACACTGATGTTGCCAACCACTGTGGTATTCCTTTGGAGAAAATGAAGCATTGTATCCTGTTTGTGCAACAATCTTTAAGTTGACACAATGACCCCCATCCTCTAGGAGTAAAATGTTCTTAAATGTAAGTACCATTTGGAAAATAGATAACTAATAAGGACCTACTATATAGCACAGAGAACTCTACTCAATACTCTGGAATGAACTGTATGGGAAAAGAACCTAAAAAAGAGTGGATATATGTATATGTAAAAAAAAGTACCATTTGGGGTGGCATGACTTAACCCAGGTGAATAAGGAAAAACTCAGTTTTCCACATTTCCCATTTACTCTCACACTCCTACAACACACAATACTTCTGACACCAGATGTGTGGGAGTTTTCTCCCACTATGAAATTCTTGGATACTGGTTGGTGTCTTAAAATTCAAGTCAATTCTGACATTATCTACCTGGAGATAGCATGAGAGCCCACAGGATAAAGGCTCAGTCCTACAAGGTTGCCCCTGCTTCAGATGCCAATTGCAAGTCCACGTTGTTACCTGTGCTTCTGACTAACCGGCTATAGATCAGAAGTTCCAATGACTTCCTCTTTGGTTTTGATTAATTTGCTACAGCATCTCACAGAATTCAGAGAAACATTTTCCTTACTAGATCACCAGTTTATTATAAAATGATAAAACTCAGGAATAGCCAGTTGGAGGAGAAGCATAGGGCAAGGTATGGAAAAAGGACTTGGAGCTTTCATGCCCTGAGGGCACCACTCTCCCCAAATCTCCACATGTTCACCAACCCAGAAGTTCTCCATACCTTGTCTTTTTGGTTTTCTTATGGAGACTTCATTATACAGGCATGATTGATTAAATTATGCCTACATAATTAAATCATTGGTGATTGATTCAACCTCCAGCCCCTCTCCCCTCCCCAGGGGTTGGTGTGGGACTGAAAGTTCCAACCCTCTAATCATGGTTGGCGATAATGGCAACCTGCCCCTATGCTATGTTACCTAGGGGCTTTCCAAAAGTCACTTCATTAACAACAAAAGACACCTTTATGGCTCTCATCATAAGAAATTCTGAGGTCTAGGAGCTCCGTGCCGGAAAGGAGACAAAGACCAATATGTATTTCTTATTATAAATCACAAGATCACACCAGGTTTCAGCAACTTGAAACCAGGTGTAGGTGAAATCCGGCCCACACCTTTTTCGTGCAGTCTGCAAGCTAAGAATGCTTTTTATGTTTTTAAATAGTTAAAACCATTTTGTGACACATGAAAATGATAACATTCAAATTTCAGTGTCCATAAGTTGTATTGGAATCAGCCATGCTCACTCATTGGCGTACTGTCTGTTTTCAGCCACAACAGCAGAGTTCAGGAGTTGCAACAGTTCAGAGACCGCGTGCCCCACAAAGCCTAATATATTTATTATCAGACCTTTCACAGAAAAACAATTGCCAACAAGCTTGATTTAATGCATCCTTGAACTTCCCCCTTGTTTCTAAATGACCACAAACACTACACAAACTGCAACTTGGAAACTGCCGACCCAGATTATCTCCATCCCAAATGGCAGAGTCCCACTCTTTCTCTGGCCAGGTCCTCACCTGGGTATAGCGACTTTCTTCTGTTGGGAGTTTAATCTTCTTTGGAGCTTGGCAAAAAGCTTCTTTGGAGCTGATCTTCAAGTCCGGGGTCCGGTCCTCAGCTTTTTCTGCCCTTCTACTTCAGGAGACGAGAGCCCTTTTGTGTGCTGCTAGGGAGGCCCTGAGCTTTCCCACATAGCTTTCAGTTGGCAGTTAATTGCTCTCAGCTTTTTATTATCTTTTTCCTTTTAGAGGGTCAATCAAGCTTAGCAATAGCCACCTGATTTCATTATCCTTTTAGTCCCTATTTCTCCATGATCTCAAACACCTTATATAAAACATTAGCTGATGTATTTCTTTCCACTGCTATACCAGTCCAGCTTCCCACCAATGAAAGTTCTAACGACTGGACCACCACACTGTTCCAGTGGCTATCTGTGCTCAATCTACTCTCAGCCTTATTGCAAACAGGGTGGTGAAGCACTCAGCCCCAAAGCCCCCTCAGTGGCTTCATTCTGGGACCACATATGGTTAGGGTTCCCAGACTTGGTAAATATAAATACAGGACTCTCAGTTAAGTAAGAATTTCGGAAAAACAACATTTTTTAGTGTAAGTATATCCCATGCCTTATCCGGGACATATTTATATACTAAAAAAATTGTTGTTCTTTACCTGAAATTAAAATTTAGCTGGGCATCCTGTATTTCACCTGGTAACTCTACAACAGGTTGGGTTCCTCAGGAAGCAAACTCTGAGATGGAGTTTAGCTAGTAGGATGTCATTAAAAAGTGCCCTTGTTATCAATACCTTTGGAAGGATTGGAGGAGAAGGAAGCAAGAGGGCAGAAGGAAATGTCAGTCTGTGATGCAGGCCCAGTGACAGATTTGGCTGAGCCCTGGGGATCTCTGGCACTAGAATGGCCCTTTAGAGTAGTTCCAAGTTGGGCTGAGCTGTCCAGGCCCTTATACTCACACTGATCCGTCATTGGATGAGGGAGTGCTTTCTGGATGGAGGGGATCTCTGCAGACGAGGCAATTCCTGAAGGGACTGACGGCTGAAGGCTATAATGCCAACAGCACTCCCAGCACCAGGGGCAGAAAGTCTTTCCTGAAGTGGAATCCATGTGGTGAGTGCATCACAGTGTCTACTACGCTTGGAGAGAGGATTAAAACATTGAGCAGAGAAAGCAAATGATATTTAAGGACTCTTCCACTTGAGCATCTATGATTAAGTGAAATAATGTGTTCAGATTGCCTAGAAGAGACCATGGCCCATAGCTGGTAAACACCAGGCAGTAGTTGTGTTGATGTCTCTAAAACTTTGGGCGGGAAGGATTGTCCAGTGGTGGGGCAGTTTTTAGAGCAACAGGTGGCGCTGCTTCAGCATGCTTATCTACCAACAGTCAGAAGGTGATGACTGTTGAGAAATTCTTTGGTGGGGAGTGTTCTCTGCCTGACTAGGCTTGATTTGGCATTTTCCTCTAGATAGAGCTTTTCAAAAAGGAATGCCTTTTGAAACAATCTTCAAAGTTAATTATTTTCTCTTTCCTGTTACAGAGACCAGATCTTTCCTTTGAAAGTGGCAGAGTGAGGTGGAAAACATGATCATAAAGTCAGGAAACAGTGTCTCATGTTTACCTTGGCACTTAAGCTGTGATGTTGGGTGAATCTTCTCTGGCCTCACTTTTCTAGGCTTTTAAATGAGAGGGTTGCAGTGGGTATTCTGTGAAGGTTCTATCTAGTGTTGACCATTTGTAATCCTGTGATTGTGTATGTGGCCTCTTGGCAAATGAGTTTGGGACACTGACCATGCCAGATTGCTAGACATGAGACTTCAGCAATTTTAAAATTAATTTTTTAGATTTTAGAAAGTAGTTTAACCACCACTTTTCAAGTAGCTCAGTTTTTGAGACTGATGATGGCAAATTGCTTGGAGGGAAAGGTAGGAAGACAAGTTAATTTCTTTCTTATTTTAAATCTCAGAGTGAACAGCTATAAGATTGGATATGTTAACATCCCATGCAAGGTCTGAATGGTTCAATTAAAGGGGCAAGGCTATGTTCTTCATGGACTTTTATTCCTTTTTTGCTTTGTATTATTTTAAAGACAAAAGTCATCAGTAGCACATGCCTGGGCCTCCCAGTAACAGAGACACTTCTAGGGAGGGTTATAAAGAAGCTCTGTAGATCAAGGCAGCAGGTCCTTGAATTGTTTTTTCATTATTTGAGGGCAGTTTTACTGTAAATTTGTTGTGTGACTAAGGGACCATTTTTTGGTGACATGAAGTGTTAACTACCTCATCAAACAGACCAATAGATAGAAACTGTTGATGCTGTGCCCCTCACTCATCTCTGCAGCCCTTGAATAAGGCTGTAAGAATAACAGGGTCACTCTGGTTCCCTGTAGGGATGAACTATAAAAGTTGCATTTATAATTTATTAAGAATCATATAATTTTTAGAGCGTTTCTCATTTCACATAGAAAAATCAAAGGAGGTACATAGTACTATTATCCACATTTTACATATGAAACAGAGGCTCTGAGGGATTGAGAGACTTGCCCAAATTCACACAAATCCAATTTAAAAATTTTCTTCTTTTTTATTTTTAGCCTGAAAAGTCATGTCCTTTGTAGTAGCCTCACCTAAGCCAATAAATTACCAAATATTCATTGCATTTATGTCTGTAAGTATCTAGTTTTAGTAACTAGTTGTACCTTTTTCATGTTTTCCTATAGAGAAAACATAGTCCATATCAATGATTTTTTTCAGTATTCAAAAGAGCTAGCAAACTGTGAGAGTTTGAACAGAGGAGCAACAAATATAACTCTACCACAATATTGGTTTTTGGTTGTTATTTTTTCTTTTAAATGTTACATGTAAATTAATAAGAGGTAAAGATAACACTACACTTGTTTCAACATGTGATTGTGTTCAGCAATGATTATTTTTATTGACTAATTAGATTAAAGTTAAATAAATTCCAACCAAAAAAGAGACATTCACTGTGATTCATTTGTTGTTCAGAATAGTTCAGTATCTGTGGTTACTGACTGGATATTATGGCTTTGAATGCAGTGTGGTACACCAGGTCACAGCAGCTTCATGAAGACTGAAAAGCCTGATCACGAACTTCTCCTTCATCTGGTTTGTGATCAGCCAGTCACAGCCAAATTGTAGTCTGCGCAGCTATAAAATGACACCTGGTTCTTCAAGCATTTTGGTGTCTCGTTTGACTTTTTTATCTTGCTAACTTGGAAGGTAAGAGACTGTGAAGGTACCTAAGATCAGAATTCCTCATTTTAAAACTTTTCCCCCAGGACTCTTTCTTTTTCGTAACACCTGTGCTTAGTGATACGCTGAGACCATAACCACCACGTGGCTTCAATAGGACACATTATCAGTTTGCAAGAAAATGCTTTGAAATAGCATTCACCCACATTTGAGGTTGGGAGGGGTGGTTTTATTTACTTCCTGGTGGGAAGCTATCTGCTTTAGATTAAAGAAGAATTAGAGAATTATCTGGTTTGATTCTGACATCAGAAGTGCAAACATTTGGAAAGTGCTTTAAAAGTAACTTTGGTTATAAGTGACAATGTAAACTGCTAAAATGATATCTTGACTTAAAAACATTAGGTGGTACATTCTATTTTAGCAGTGAGCTCAAACCTTTCTCTCCTTTATTTTTTTTTAAATCAAACACTGTTTGCAGGAAAGAATTAGTAAAATCTGAATTCTTTTCACTCTGTAAAGACAAACTTGTCACCCTTATTATGAAATTACTCATTTTTGTTTGTTGGTCAAACTCAGTTGTCCTTATATTACTCTGCCATAGCAAAAAAAGAGAGAGAGAGTGGGGGGTGGGGAGAGAGAGAGAAATCCCAGTATAAACTTCGCTATATGTGAGTATATGTGAGTGAGTGAGTATATGATTCCTTACCAAAAATTAAGGGTGCTAAGATAGCTCAAATATAAAGAGTAGGGTTTCTAAAACTTTTTTTCTAAAAGAAATATGCGCTAACTCAATAAGTAACCTCTCTTGGCTGCTACTGTATATACAATTAGTATTATATATATTACTATTACAACTATCACTATGAAATTATATACATATTCAGGTCCCCTATGTTCCAAAACAGCAATGCATATTTTTAAATAGTTTAAAAGAAGACTAGTATATATTAAACACATTGATCTTGAACATGAAACTCTATTTTACTTTGTTATAAAACATGAATCTGAAGAGAGTATTTTTTAAAAGCTGTGATGACATGGCACAACCATCTAATTAAAAAGTGGGGAAAAAAGTTTCAAATACCCATTATTTTGAGAACACAACAACAATAAATTCCCTAATAGCTGCCTAGGTTTATGCAGGGTGTGGGGAGATTTAAATATTTAAATCTGTACATCCCCTAAGTTTTAAAATGCTTCTATTAATAAGGTATAAAACCAGGACTCAGGGCCACTGAGAATCGATTTGGCTCCAGTGAAAAAGTTTCAGAAGCTCACCCCCCAACACATTCATGTACTCAGTGAGGGCAAGCTGCTGAAAAATCTTTACATAAGTATTTCCCTAGGTCTCTTTCCTGGCTGCAGGACCACAGAAACTTTCCAGATTCCTTTCGACTCTCAGTGGCGCTGCCTGGACCTCAAGTGCTGGGCTGAAGGATGTTCGAAGAACTGAATTGGCAGAAAATATGCGTATCTAAGGGCATTTAGGAGCAGGTTAAATTATATTTTCTCCTTGCATCCAAAGGAACCAGATCACGTTCTTTAAAATTATATTAGGGTAAGAACAGTTCATTAACTACTTTTTGGGAGGGCCACTTAATTTTATGCTCTTCTCACCCTTCTTCTTTACCAAAACCTCAAGCCATATAAATGACCACTTGTTCATCTGGAACAAAACAAAATATAACAAACAGGCTCAGGTGAATAAGCCCTTTCAAGAATCAGGCTCACTTTATATTCTAGATCAGGGTTGGCAAACTTTTGCCGTAAAGGGCCAGAGAGTAAATGTTTTAGGTTTTTTGGGCTGTTACTCAACTTTCTTGCAGTGATTCAGCTCTGCCAGTGTAGAGGAAAAGTAGTCATATACTATAATACATAACCAAATGCCTGTGACCGTGTGGAATAAAACTTTGCTTACAAAAACAGACGATGGGCTGGCTTTGGCCTGAGGGTCATAGTTTGCTCATCCCTCCTCTAGATAATAACCACGAATGGTGCCTCTCTTCTGAAAACTGCAAAGTGCTTCCCAAGGTTCTCGCCAGAGTAATTCCCACTAGCACAGAATTTACTCTGATAGCAGATCCATATCTGTGGCAGAAGAACCCTGCAAGACCTGAGGATTCAATGTTTATGACCCAACCTGCGTATCAGCATGATCAAAAATTGATAGGAACCTGGAAGGGCCTGTTTCTGTTTCATTAGGAAACACGAGCAGGTAGCTGTTCCTGGCTTTTGCTAATCTTGGAGTGGTAATCAGGAGCTGAGGATAATGGCCACTCTGGTGCTCTGGCGGCAGGTGCAGATGCAGAGAAAGGTAATAAATTAGGGGTAATAAGGTACCTCAGCAGCCTTAAGGGGTCAGTGCAGCTTCCAAGGCACCAAGTCATCACTAAGGAATTTGTTGCTCAAGCAATCAGGCTGATCACCTCAGAGGTAAAATTGCTCAGCATGTAGCTGAAAACCAAAAAAACAAAACCAAATATGTAAAAGTTGTGAGAGCAGCAACAACTAAGAATCACAGAATTCCCTACAACTTGAGGAAATCTTACCAATCATCTTAGCCAGCCCTTTCAAATGACCAGGGGGGAAAACAAAACCTAAAGAGGGAGAGGTAACTTGCCCAGCTAGTTTGTAAAGGAATCACCAAATATCAGCCATTTTTGAGTTCCAATCTGTTATTTTCTCCTACAGAATCTGAATTAAAAGGGGGTCACCAACCATATAAATACCCATGTCATGTGATTATGACAGCTAAGTACCTGACCACCCTTAAAGACAAGTTTTCTATTGGGATATGCACGGTACCAGAGAACAGCTGAAATTTACTGAGGGGAATAGAAGGCATCCCATCACTGGTTTAATGTAGCTGACAAAAACTGTACAGGATAAAGCATTAAATGGCCATCTTCCCAAGAGTATAAATTCTGGTCTCTCATATTGTATGATAACATGGCAAGAACAGATGGGGAAGTTCTTAAATCGAAGTTTGCATTGATCTGTTTCCCTCCCAACAAATCAAAGGCAAATGTTATCCTCATATCTTTGGTGTCCGTGACATAGAGGATCCCTCGGGCAATGAAGGCATTGCCAGCCTTGGATTTGGGGTACGTGGTGTTGATGTGCTGCACCACAGAGAAGGTCCTCTCGTCCAGCTGTGCGACAAGGATGCTCGAGCCATCCACACTGGAAGCATAGATAATCCAAAGGCCCTTTTCATCTACAGCTAAATTGAAGTACGTCTTGGAATTTGCAAAGAGGTATTTTCGATCAAAATACAAGGCATTTTCAAGCTTCAGAGTTTGGGATGTCTCTTTGCCAAATTCAAATCTGAAATGTATAAAAAAGTAGATATGAGCCACCATTTTTGTGGACAAGCGTGGTTTTTTAGGCTCCTCCATTAAACTGGGGTGGGGCCTGAGATTCTGCATTTCTAGTAAGTTCCCAGGTTGTGCTCATTCTACTGTTCCATCTGCAGTGCTGTGAGCAGCAAGGATGTAGAGGATGGTGACTACATCTCAGTGTCCACCTACTAGCCATGTGACCCCGATAAAATTCCTTAACCTCCTGAATCCTCATGTGTTTGCTGACCTCCTGAAATGCCCTCTCAAAGTTGCAAGGGGCCTTAAAAGATAATCTAGTCCAGTCGTTTCATTTTACTAATGAGAAAAGGAGAAGTGACTGGCCCAGGAACACAGGTTAAGTATCAGAGCCAGAGTTTAAACTCAGGCTTTTGACTCCAAGTTTGGGGGTTCTTCCTCTACTCCATGCTGGAGTTTTAAGACAAAAGTTTCACAGGAGGCTCAACGAAGGAAGTCACCAACTGAGAAAGAAGCAAAGCAGCAAAGTCATGGCTGTGACGTCATTTTTCTTGTCTGGTAAGTGACTGGATCAGTGAAGTGACGGCATGAAAGCCCATGCCCCTCAGCTCCCAGAGACCGTCTGATTTGGCAGACTCCACATCTAGATCATATCAAAAGTGGATTATGATTCAACTGCAGGAAAGAAAATTCAGGAACTTTAGGCTTTATAAAGGAAAAGGAAAAACACTAGAGGGCGCCATTGAGCAGCAGAAGAACTGTGAAGGGTGTGAAGCTGCGGGTATGCACTGGAACATAGCGACCTTGAAACCAATCAAGAAACCCTGAAGTAAGCTTGAAAAGAAACAAGAGTGAGGGCTTGAGAAGGCCCTGCTTGCCCATCTCAGCTCTCGGGGTTCTCCTTCCTCTGAATGCCCGGGATTCAGGACTGCCATTGGGTTCCTGACTAGTACTGGCACCTACAACTGCATTCCTTGATGAGGCTTGCCTCTCCCAGCAAAAAAAGCGTCTAATTCCAGTCTGCCTCTCCTTCTCCTCCCAGTCTGTGGCCTGGCACTGGAGCAGGGCCCCAGCATAGGTCTCCTAACCAGTGCCTCACGCTAACTTAGTGTCATTAGAAGACACTCTTTCTTAGGGTGGCCAGTCCTCCTTTGGGCTCATTTACCCCAGAGCTCCCCTCCTACCACCCCATGTGACAGCGGTCCCCAGGAGCCACAGGATTGAATGAAAACAAGTGTCACAGAAAGGAGTGTGTCTGGGGAGAGAGGGCCTCTCAACGGGAGGAGGGTCAGTTATCTTGTTCTGTTAGCGCAAGATGCTGTCCAGATGACGAGGTGGTGCAGAAGCCCAGTAGAGGGGGGTAAGAGGCACAGGAGGGGATGCTTGCAGCCACGGCTGACACGTGTGTCTAATGTGGCTGGTTTAACTGCACGATGTACTAGGAGACCTGCCCCGATCCTAGCCTAGCTCTGCAGCTCCAACAAGGTTGCTGAAGCTGGATCTCACAGAGGGAGACAGAGAAGGGACCCAGTCCTCCCTCAAGATCCTTGTCTCTTGTTTGGAATGACGAGGACCATGGCTTTCGTAACACTGGAATTGTCATTTCGGAGTGGAGGGCTGCAGAGGCTCTGGTCCACCTTTGCATTTTTAATGAGGACATGGAGATCATAGGAGGCGGAAGCCTCCCCTGAGGCCACAAGTAAGTAGGCAGGAGAGTTGGAACTTGAGTTCACTGCTCTCTTGATTTGCCCAAGATGACCCACTTCTGCCTCTAAAGCCCAGAACTCAATTTCTTCCGGAGCCATGCAGACAACTTTCAGCAATTCTTGTGTGAAGCCAGGAATCTTGGGCTGCTGCCCTGGGCACCAACTACCCGTGTGGCCACCTCCCCTCCCCGTGGGAAAGCGGAGGGAGCAGGGAAGGTGGCCTGGCGAGGGCTCCGTCAGGATGACAGAGCGATCTGAAGGCGGGAACCCTGACTTTGCCTTGCCGTCTCTAGTCCTCGGTGATCTCAGCCGTGACATGAAATTCTTCATACCCAACATTTTTCAGAGCAAAACTGATTTCAGGGTATGATACCTTCCTGCTAGAGGGAGCTCTGGGTTCCGCTGCTTCCTTTCCCAAAGGATGAGAAAGTTCCTGCTGTTATCACTCCAGGCCTCCTTCTCTCTGGCCCTGACCTTACTCTTGGTGTCCAGACCAGCAATAAATGCAGATATGGGGCTCACTCATCGTGTCCTGTGGTTCATTTGGTCAGCAAACCCTCACTGATCTCTGGCTGTGTGTCACCCCTGGGGACATAAAGATGATGGAACCACAGTCCCTTCCCCTAAGTCGTTGAAGGATGGGCTGTGGGGCAGAGAGGAGGGTGCCAGGGGCCCCAGGGGACTCACCTCACTATGGTGTTGGAGCCTCCTTTGTGGTAGTAGAGACAGTTGTTGTGAACGGTGTGCCCACAGCCATGGAAATAGTGCGGGAGGTGGATGAGCGTGTAACTGCCGTTCAGCAGTGAGGGCTGGTCCTCGAATTCCTTCACCATGAGGCCTGCAGGAGGGAAGCCAGCGAAAGGCAATCACAGCTTGGCAGTGAGTCGGGGGAGGAAGTTAAAAGGATGGAAGGTGAGAGTGAGATGTCTTGTAAGGGTCCTTGTCCACTTTCAAGAGTCTCAGGCTCTCAAACTCAAAGGCCAATGCTCTTCTATGGATTCCCAAACCATCGTTTTTTTTTTTAACGTCTTTACTGGAGTATAATTGCTTTACAGTGGTGTGTTGGTTTCTGCTGTATAACGAAGTGAATCAGCTATATGCATACGTATATCCCCATATCCCCCTCCTCTTGAGCCTCCCTCCCACCCTCCCTATCCCACCCCTCTAGGTGGTCACAAAGCACCGAGCTGATCTCCCTGTGCTATGTGGCTGCTTCCCACTAGCTAGCTATTTTACATTTGGTATTGTATATATGTCAATGCCACTCTCACTTCATCCCAGCTTATCCTTCCCCCTCTCCGTGTCCTCAAGTTCATTCTCTACGTCTGCGTCTTTATTCCTGTCCTGCCCCTAGGTTCTTCAGAACCATTTTTTTTTTATATTCCATATATATGCGTTAGCGTATGGTATTCGTTTTTCTCTTTCTGACTTCACTCTGTATGACGGACTCTAGCTCCTGCCACCTCACTACAAATAACTCAGTTTTGTTTCTTTTTCCGAACCATCTTTTCAACATAGTAACCACAGAGTTGGCTTTGATCCTCCCAGGAAAATGGCATCACCCTCTCCCCTACAATTTTATAACATTTTCTATCAGGCGGACATAGGCCTGTATCGGGAAGAGCACCGTGCAGTCACCTTCTGCCTCTTGCACTCCACAGTGGCCATGCTGACTCATGACCTTGTTCTTTCCTTTTGAGCCACAGAATCCTTCTCAGCTGGTCATCCAGGCAGTCACTGCCAGCTGATGTGTAAGCCTTGATGAAATGAAGCAGCGTATCTCAGCTATTGCTCTGACTAGTAGGTATGGCCAGGCCTCTTCTGGCATGGGGCCACTGCTACTACCACTGGCAATTCCAGACCACATTCCTTTGGGGCAGTGCGACTAGGGTCATGCTCAGATGCAGCAGACCTGCAAGATGACACTTCACCCTCTCCCCTGGGCTCTCTGCCCACGGATATCTTAGAAAAGTGGCCAAAAGTACTCTCCTTAAAGAAAGATAGACCATGCGGAAGAATTTGTCTCCGACATTTCTTCCACATTACGGTTTTTGGGCTTTATAAACCCATAAGTCATAAAGCTATTTGTTTCCTTCTGGACACTTTGCTGAAAATTGGAATAAGCTACACTGAGGGTGCCCTGGTCATGTCCCTGTGACCTGAACTGCAAGTCTTGTCACCAGTGTGCTCAACTGAGAAAAGTATTCTGCCTACTCATTTGGGCTTTCTAAAATAAAGAGCAAGTCTGTTACACCAATTAGCAGGGACTTCAGACACAGAAATAGGATAAGCCTGAAAGGGGGCAACTGATGAAAGGTGCAATTACAACACAGATATGGATCATCCGCCAAGTGAAAGCACCTGAAAAATGTTCAGTAACCCAGATCCGTTCATCACTCTTGTTAGCAGACTCTCTTATCCAAGTCCCAAACGTCTCTTTAACTTTCAAAACTTGTGTTGGGTTTCCAATGGACGTGATCATGGATTCTACCAAAAGAAGAGAAAGGAAAGTTACCCACCTACCAATTATGACTTTTAGCCATCTGATTTCTGAATTTTAAAACAGGATGCTTTGTTTCTGTACCTGCTTGCAGGGAATGGTGTTCACTGACTTTCTCATCAGCTTTTCCAACCAAGGTATCATCATTTGGTACAGCACACGTCTCACCTAAAACAACAACAACGATAATCAGAGCAAACTAGTTGGCACAGTGAGATATATATAGCTTTATAACTGGTTACATAACCTCAATCCAGACTCTAGTTCCATAAGCATCCTTTACAATAGGCTCACCGAGGTTTCTGCTTGCTTGCTTTTAAGCCCCAAGTCATACACTTCCAAATTTTTTCCCCTCCCTGGGGAGTTTCCAACAAGCGTTCCATGACAATAGTTGCTAAGATACTACAATCAGGAAAATGTCACCTGAGTCAGCCATCCAAGCCCTGAGCAACCTGGGAGAAAGACAGGCCTACTGACATGTTCCTGGTCTCTCTGGGCCAGTGGGAATCTATCACAGTCTGCATTTTTCTGGAGGGATTTTCACTTTCAGGGAAGCTGATGGGGATGAGGGAGCAGTCTCATGATGGGATGACCCACTTTACCCTGTCTTCCTGAACTGCCAGGGAGTAGAATCACAGAGGAAGAAGGAGCCTAGAGGCAGCCCAGCACAGAGAGATTTGAGACCCTTCCCTGCTTGAAGGCCTGTAGGACCCAGGTCCTTGAGGGGCACCTGATCCATAGTTGGTTTGAGGCTACAACTGAGCTCAAATTCATCCTCCTTGGCTTGTCATTGTTCCCCTTAGCAAACGGGCTTAATTCAGACCTTCGGTGGAGAGGTGGCTAGGGGTGGCAGAAGCAGGACAGGAGGCAGGGAGGAATATGGTCATTGTGAAGATGAGAGGGAGTGGACTGCCTGGGGGTAAGGACCCCCTACCTGGGGGCAGGTTGGGGCAAATCAGGCTTTCTGAGAAAGGCCAGGCCCACTTCCCTAGACAAATTCTGAGGATTTCCAATCACCCTGTGGTTGCTTGATAGAAACTCCCAGAAACTGTCACTAGGGAAACTCCCAGAATAAACTAGAGAGGTTTCTTTATCGGCAAAATAAGGAGGCAGGACCCTCCGTGGTCTCTAATCCTCCTTTAGATGGATGAGCCTGTGTCTCTCTGAAACTCTCTGTCACCCAAAGAGAGCAGTCTCGGGATCTATTAGACTCCCCTCACCACCACGCAATGCTGCCGTCCTGGGTTTCGTCTGGAGTTTCCTCTTAGGGGCTTGGGCTTTGCACAAGAGGGGGACAGAGAGACCCTCCCATTCTTAGTCTGAAGAAAAGGCCCTCATTAAGTCATGTAGCGCCCACCAGCTTCTAAGGCTGTGGGAGTGGGATGGGGGTTAAAGCAAGGGAGTTGGAGCAGGAGAGAGGGTCAAGTTCAGATGCTGGGTGCAAGGAGGACTCATTTCCAGGAGGAAGAGTGGAAGATAATGGCCTTTTAAAGCAGTTTTCACAACCCTGGAGCCCATCCCCTGCAGACCAGCCTCTTGGTGGACAGGCGAGGTGGAGGAGAGCACCTCTCCAGCACCCCTCTCGCCTGCTGACAGAGCCTCTGGCTAATCAGAATTCCCAAAGAGCAAGGTCAGACCTCGCCTCCGCTCAGGGGAAGGTTCCCACTGAGCTCACAGTCCAAGGGAGGCTGAACAAAGGGTGATGCTAATGGAGGGGGTGGCACTGACCCGGGGCGGAAGCAGCTCTGCGGTGATTTAACAGGCAGATAACTGCTGGGCAGGATGTAATTAGGCTCCATTTACTGGGGGTGGTAGCATCTTTGAAAGCTCAGATTCACCCACTCTGACTGTGTGTGCTCCCCAAATGTCTTCCAGAAAGAACAGTGCACCAGATAGAATGAAAGACTGTTTAAGAAAGTGGCAATGAAATCCACAGCAAGTGACAAAGAAACTCCAGGACCCTCCTCTCTGCCAGGAAGCAAGGCATCAAGCTGTGCTTTCTCACGGCCTAAGTTAGGTGAATTAGTCCCTGGTCACCACTGTGGGGAGAAGTTCTAGCTCTACCCTAGAAGGATTTCCTGTTAATAGGGCCCTTGATTTCTCCTTAGCTTTCAACCCCATGGCCACCCCTGTAACAACTGGCCAAAGAACGAACCGTCCAGGCCTGCCAGAGACCAGGTGTCCCTTGGCCTTGACTGCCTTATTCTCAAAGTGTGGAATTCCGTCTCTGAAAGGAAGATGCTCTAAGCAGGGGCTTTACAAGCAGGCACATCTGGGTTTGAATCCTAGCTCTGTCACTTACTAACTGAGTGACCATGGACAGGCTATGTAGTTCCCTGGGGTTTCAGCTTTGTATCTGTAAACTGGTAAGAATACGACTCCTATATCATAGGACTGTTGTAGAGTTAAATGAACTGAGCGCTTAGCCCTATGCCTGGAACATCAACATTAGTGGTGGTGATGGTAGTACTGGGGTGTTGTGGGAAGTTAGCCGATCTGAATCTCCCCATCCTCTCCATCTCCCCAGCATCAGTCAAGCCCTTCATGCTCCAGGGATGGTGGATCCGGCAGGGAGGAGCAAAGAGTCTGGTGATAAGTGAAGGGGGAGGGATGAGGCCAGGGGGTGGGAGGCCCAATTCTAAACCTGCCACCAGTCCTCACCCCAGGCAGACTGCTCAGGCCTCCCAGGAACATGTTGCAAGGTGGGGACACTCGCTTTGGGCAAAATTTCCCTCTGTTTAGAACAAATCTGGTCACAAAGCCTGGGTGAAGCCTGAGACTTTGGGATCATTAACTGAAGAGGTGGTTCCCTGGGGCAGGGGTGGGTGACCTGGGCACTGGCCGTTGAACATGTTTGGCTGACGAGGGCCTTTGGATCTTCTGCTTCCGGGGGGCCCTGGGGGACCCGGAGGGCCCGGGGGCCCAGGTGGGCCGGGTGGGCCTTGGTCACCTTTGGCACCTGGAGAAAGAGAGAGAGAAGCAGGGATGGGGGTTGATTAAAGAGCCATTGGCAGAGATGGGCTTCAAACAAGGGAGAAGGGGACCCAGCATCTCCAGGAAGGCTTGCTGAGTCCCCCTTCCCAGACACAGATGTCCTCCAGCACTTGTTCACACAGAGTCGAGGGAGCACCCATAGCAGGTGCTGAGTTCCAACTATGTGCCAGGAATTGTGCTAGGAATTTTATAAATCTCCTCCCCTTTGTCGTCCTCAGCCACTCTGTGAGATAGTATCAGCGGTTCCTCAGTGACCCGAGTCTCAGGGAAGTTTAGTGCTTTGCCCCAGGTCACAGCTGGAATAGAGCTGGGACTCACCCTTAGGGGTGTCTTGCTCCTAAGCTCATCCTGTTTTCATTGGCTGATGTTGGGAAAGCTCAACCCTGACTACTTATTAGAATCACCCAAGGGGCTCAAACACAATTCCAATGCCTGGGCCCCCTCCCAGATCAATTAGATCAAAATGGTGGGGAAGCTGGTCATCTGTATTTCTAAAAACTTCCTAAGATGTTTTCTTCCTAAGATGTCAGGTATGAGAAACATGCCTCTATGTGGTAGAAGAAATCAGGGGCTCCTGTCCTGCTTTGTAACCTTGGGCAGGCAGCTTAACCCTCCGAGACTGGTTCTTCATTTCCAGATGGTCTCATACTCCCTGTCCTGACTTGTGAGAATCCACTGAAGTCATCGGGGTGAGTGCTCGGACAGTTGGATTCTCTACACATCAGCAGGTGGAATCCCTACACACTTCCAGCTTCAGGTGGCCAGTGTGGGTACAGCCCTTTGCAGGGGCCATTGGTTATGGAACTTTCATAAAGATGCCGCTAGGCTGGGATATTCAGTCCTTTTGTTCTACCCTCCTTTCCTGGGCTGACTGGTGATCTAAGATCTCTTTAGCTGCCTCTTCCCAGCCCCACCAAATAAGCACTTTCAGTTGCTTTGGAGTGGGCAAGCAGGGGTCACAGAGGCTAACAGTGGGTCTAAGCCCACTGTGGAAGGGGCAGAGATCTGCAGGCAGGGCAAACACAATCCAACCCTCCTATTCCTTCTCTGCTCTCTGGCCAAGAGGACACACTCAGCTCTGGCCTGTTCTCTAGAACTGGGGTACACTCAGAGATGTTGCTTTCCTGAATGGTTTGTGGTCACCCTCTCTTGTCTGGTAGTATAGGGGAGTGTGGTATTCTGGATGTGTAGATTTCCCATATAACTGAGTATAACATGACCTTATATTTTCAAAGTATATTCACATATATATGATCCTGTCAAAACACTTATCACATTTTACGTATTTTGCATGGCAACTTCCCTGTTTGTTAAACAAAGCATGCTAAACCTAATTTGATCTTTCCTTGGTGCTTTGGTCTTAGTACAGTACCTGGCAAATAGCAGATGCTCAATAAATTTTGAATGGCTGGATGGGCAACTGATTCAGGGTCATTGTTCTGAACATCTATCATCCTAGCTTCTTGAGGACAGATATTATGTCTTAACTCATTTTCATATTCCTATTTCCAGCTACTAGCAAAATCCCTAATTCATAAATGGTGCTCTCTGATATTAAAAAATGCTTATTGACCACATTAATAGGATAGTTATGTTTCTATGGTATAAATGGTCTCCAAAGTAGTGTGCTTTTAAAATTCTTCTGCCTCTTTCTGTGCCATGACCATCAGCTGTCGCCTACTCTTTCCACCATGTAATTGTCTTTCTGAGGCTTGCTGTGCCTCTACCTCCTCCCCCATAGACAGCAATTATCTGTTTTTAACCTGGGCTGGAAACCAGAAAAAGAAGATCAGCAACGATGTCTCCCCCAATTCTGTGTCAAAAGTCTTAGGATAAGGGCCTAAGGATGGCTCTAGCTCAACTCTGAAGCTGTGCTTTCTGTCTGTTGTCCTCTGAGGTATTTGAAATTGCTCGCTTACTTGTCTTGTTCTGGATTGTGCTGGATTTAATAGCTATTTGGAAAAAGGACGCTTCCTTCATCCGAAATCCATCCAGCCATGACACTTAGACCTGCATTATCTCAACTGCTCATGCTTAGATATCAGATTTGGTCTCACCAACAAACATTGGGCTTACATGCATGGTTCTCTCCTTGTTGAAAGCACAGAACTCTAAAACATGCTGAGAAACAGATGGGCACATAGGCAGCTAAGGAGAGAAGACCCGGAGCAGCCTTGGTACTAGAAGCCAGGCCAAGTTCTGGGTCCATTCAGCCTGAGCGCCAGCCTGAGAGACAGCCTGAGCGCCAGCCCCTTACCTGAAGGAAGTACATCATTAGACACGTCCCCTTTGTCTCCCTTGTCACCCTTCTGCCCTGCTGGGCCCTCGTTTCCAGTCAAGCCCAGCTCACCAGGGTCTCCCTTTTCCCCTGGAGTTCCTGTGGCTCCAGGTGGCCCTGAGAAAAAAATGATGTATTAGCCTGTTGTGCAGGGAATTCTGGCACACTAACTACTTTGTAATATCGTACTTTGTATTTTTAAGGTGAAGTAGCTTCAGAAACCAAATACATAACACTTCATAACCATTTTAGGACAGCAGCATGTTCTCAATTCATGAACGAATAGTATCTCCAGGTGGTTCTGTTGAATTCTTTTTAGAGACATTTGGCTGGGCCAACAGGTTGGAGAGGAGTGAACCCGTAGAAGGACAGTCACAGCAAGCGCAGAAAGAAGGTAAAGCCTAATTGGAAGTCTGCCCTCCCCCACCCCACGCCCTCCTCACCCCAGCAGGAAGGACTGAGAACTCAGAGGGGTTTGTTTGGCACCATAAGGGTGGATGTTGTCCTCTGCATTATCTGGTATATTCCTCACAACATTGGAGTGGTAGGCTGGTCAGTTATCCTTACTCTCATTTTACAGAAGTCGGAACTAAGGCCTCAGGTGTTACAATTGATGCTAAGTGAGAAGCAAAAATCTTGATTCCAACTCCAACGCCCTTTTCTGTGACATTCCAATGCAAAATGCTTTTAATCAAAGTAGCAAAACAGGTAAAGCTGCTTTAGGACAAGCATTACAAGGGATGGTGATAGTGTGAACAAAATATAATGGAGGAAATCTCTGTCTCTGCTCACAGGGAGGCATCACTATAGGAACTACAGTCCTACCCCCCCACAGCTAGGAAGAGTCAAGATCTATGCAGTGACTCGTCTCAGCATTGTACGACAGCAGCATAGTATTCTGACGCCTGGGAGAAAGGAAGCAAACAACATGCATAATATGATTTCCCCGGCTCATAGTAGTTTCCACACAGCAGCTCAGGGACGGGGAACCTAAACAAAGCCCACCAATTTCACTGAGGTGAGGAGACAAAAAGTAGAGTTTGGGGAGATAAAGGTGGCTAGGATTCATGAGACAGAATATGAGAGAGGGGGTAATCATGTAGAAAGGGCTCTGGAGAACTTCAGAGGTGTTTCCTCAAGTCTTTGTCAGAGTAATAGTCTGTGCAGGGTGAAAATCTACAAGGTAGGGAAAAGAATGAAAAGAAAGCCACTCACTACACAACTCTCAGAGCTTGCACAGGGAAAGGTTCTCATTCCCACCAGTCAAAGCAGAGAGATCTCAGAGAATGGTGCGCTGTTAGGCCGAGTCCTTGGAAAGTCTCCTCTTAGTAGTGAGGCTAAATTAGCCCAAGAGTCAAGGCTGCTGTGGATCTATCATAACAAAGCTTAAAAACAAGCTTCAAAAGGATTAAACTGAGCATAAAGTAGTTTAACTACCCAGCCAGATGTCTCTAAACTGTAGTTTAAACTACTGAAAGTAGTTTAATCATTTAGTCAATGTACTGTAGCATATTAATAATTTAAGCAAGAAAAAAATTATATGACCATCTTGGTGGAGGCAGAAAAGACATTTGATAAAATACAACACCCATTCTTAATAAAAATTCTCATCAAACGAGGAATAGAAGGGGACTTCCCTGGTGGTGCAGTGGTTAAGAATCCACCTGCCAATGCAGGGGACACAGGTTCGAGCCCTGGTCCAGGAAGATCCCACATGCCGCGGAGCAACTAAGCCTGTGCGCCACAACTACTGAGCCTGCTCTCTAGAGCCTGCAAGCCACAACTACCGAGCCCACGTGCCACAACAACTGAGCCCGCGTGCTGCAACTACTGAATCCCGTGTGCCTAGAGCCTGTGCTCCGCAACAAGAGAAGCCACTGCAATGAGAAGCCCGCACACCACAACGAACAGTAGCCCCCACTCGCCACAACTAGAGAAAGCCCGCGCGCAGCAATGAAGACCCAAAGCAGCCAAAAACAAATGAATAAATAAAAATTTATGAAAAAAAAGAGAGGAATAGAAGGAAACTTCCTCAATCTGAAAAAGGGCATCTATGAAAAAACCTACAGCTAACATCATCCCTAATGATGAAAGACTAAATGATTTCCCCCTAAGATCAGGAAAAAGACAATGGTATCTATTCTCATCACTTTTATTTCACACTGTACTGGAGGTTCTAGCCAGTGCAATAAAGCAAAGAAAAAGAAATAAAGGCAAACAGATTAGAAAGGATGAATTAAAATTGTCTTTATATGCAGACGACATGATTATTTATGTAGAAAATCTACAAAAAAGTTGCTAGAACTCATGAGCACCTAGGCACACTGAGAGGGAAAGTGATTACTTACTATTGTGCAAAGGTATTGCCAGATATGGATCAGTTAATACGATACCCTATCGCAGGGATCATTTGCTCATTTTGACAAGAGCCTCCTGGAGATACTGCTCAATAGAAATATTTTTCAAAGGGGCAGAGATTTCAGGCAATAGGGAAGAGCCAGAGGCAAGTTTTAGTGCAAAACTTCAGTTTCTCTCAGCCTCTTTAACCAAGAGGGCTTAGCATTCATTGTTTTTTCTAATTACCTTGCCAGTCCCAAGCCCCTTCTTATAGGTTCTGGCTGAGTGACAGCTCATTCACTCCTCTCCTGTGCCCCATCAACTCAGCCGATCCCCATTCTCCAATTGTCATTCTGTGCCATTGCAATTGTCTTCCCCCCAGATTTAAGACCAATTCTGAACCCTACCCCCAACTTCCTACCAGCCCCATAGGATTCCTATACAGCTGTCCGAAGAGAATCATAGAATTCCAGATCGGAAGGCACCTTAGGGGTCACTTAGATTAACCTCCCATCCAACCCTGAAAGCCCCTCTCCACCACCCGACTGGCTCCTTTCAAGCCCTTGCAGCAATGGGGAGGTTATTATATCACATCACACCACAGATCGCGCTGGAATACTCTGCACTGCCATCGGAGGCCATTATTCCCTAAAACATACATCTGGAGCTCTTAGCAGCTTTCCTTTATGCCGAGGGAATGATAAGGTCTTCCAGACTCAAGGCACCCTACACAGACCATCCCAAGGAAGTCAGCAGTATATGAAAGAAACTTAAAGTGTTGATCACTGTTAAAAAATGTGGTGAACAAAGAAATATTCACTAGATTTCAGCCAACTACTAAAAAAAACAACTCAGTGGAAACCATGCAATTCAGCTGTAGATGGGGGTCAGAAGCCCCTGGTTCCCTGCCTCTGCCAGGGGTGATCTTGGGTGTCATCTTGCACTGATGGAGTTGCTGGGGACACAGTGGAAGAGGATGTGAAGAAGAGCAGGGACCTCTCTTAATCAGGGACCTCTGCATGAGCACACGTTCTTTTGTCAGTATTTTAAATAGGCAATTTAGCACATTATCTGAAGGACACAAAAGAGAACGTTGCCATAGTGTCCAGCCAGCACAATGCACCGAGTATAACTGATACCTTCTAAAGGTGTCACATGACCTACATTCAGCAATGCTCAGGGAAATGGTATCTTCTAGTTACTTAAGGGGTTTCTTTTTCAGGCATTTATTCTAGTCACAAAGAGCCTCTCTGCATCATCGTTTGATTTCCCCTTCTTTTCTTTTGTTCCTTCCTCTTATGCATTTTTCCCCTTTTCTCAAAAAGGCAAGGCATGAAATAGAAAAACATTCATACTGTAATGCAGCTGCTATAATGCAGCCTGCACAGGGGCAGGTGTTTAAAGCTCAGGATATTAAGGACCTTTGCTTATGGATGTATTCCGACTCTCAGCTATGTCTGCATGATAATTTTTAAGCTTTCATTAAGAAAGGGTAGGGGATGTTTTGACTACGTACCGTCTTTGCTGCCTCCACAAAGTTTTCCCTTGTCTTGGCCACGCACTGGCCATGGTGTGTCAGAAGTATACCACCACCTCATCAGAGGACTTGAATGTGGCACTTTCTACCTTCCCCTGACTCAGCTGTGCACAGGGACACTGTTAAACATTGTGTGGCCTGGACCTTGGCATTGTTGTCCCGTGATTCCTGGCAGGCTTTGAGTCAGCACGTTCTGCCAGGAAAGAAAGGCCAGATTCCTCTTGCTTCGCTCGGGTGCTGGATGTGGCTTTCTGCTATTTTCCTTCCCCGGTGGCGCCCACTCAAAACAAGCTGTTTTCCCAGCTTTAGAGTTTGGGGTTGTGTGACCAGCTGGGGTCAATGCCATCATCTTCACTGCAAGGGGTGAGGGAGGACATCTTATTTTTGGCAGGACCATCTGTGACCGACTGAGGCAGAGAAAAGGGAGCCAAGGGTGTTGGGAAAAACCCAGACCCAAGACTGGGATGAATAAGGAGGAGGGTGTTTATTTCTGTTTTGGTGGAGATTCGATTCTTAGAGAAGACACTGAGGCATTAACTCTTGAGTGAGAAAGTGAGAGGCAGATGGAGGGAAAGAAAATGCTTGGTTTTGACGCATAGCACGTCAAACTTCGAAAAAGACGCTAGTTGCAAAATTGACAACATGTAAGTCCAATTCTTCTCTCTAAATCTAAGTCGGTGTTTTCAAATAAATACAGGCATTTCCACTCAGATTTCCTTCCTCACCCTTGGAAACAACAACAACAGTAATATCTAACACTAACATAGCACTTGCTATGTGTCAGGCCCTATTCTAAGCACTTTATATATATATTAATTAATTTAATCTTCCTTACAACACTATGAGGCTGATACTATGACTGTTCTCATTTTACAGATAAGGAAACAGAGTGATTAAGTAACTTGCCCAAGTGCACACAGCTAGTAAGCGGAAGATCCGGGACCCAAACCAAGACTTCAAGCTCTGGCTCTGGCCTACTGCACCCTTGTTCTTAGCATCCCTAAGGTCAGACATTGAGGGTTATCTTCATATTTCAATATCCTGGAAACAACTGTTGGTCTAAAGCTCTAAACTCTGGTTTCGTCAGGTTAGTCTTCTTCTCAAGAGCCCGCAGTGGCTCCCGGTGGCCTCCAGCAGACATGGAGCTAAAGGCTCTGACCCCACCCCTGGCTCACCTGGGTCCCCTCTTATATGCAGGGGCAGCCTCCTTAGAAGTTCCTCCGAGTGTGGCCTTTCTGTTCTCCCCCCTGCAATGTCCTCCCCATCTCCCCTCTGTTTGTGTCCAAGATGTTGATCACACCTCTCTCTCTTGTCCTTTATACTTGTCTCTACTGTACAATCCGTCCTCTACACTGGATCCTATTTGTTCATTATCTGCACAGCAAAGTTCAGATTTTTCTTCTGGCAGTATTCTCTGGTGTGTAGTATAAAGCATCTTCATATCAGAATAACCAGTTATTGAATTCATCCTGTATATACACTGTATCTTCTCTTTCAACAGGACTGTAAGCTCTTATGGACAGAAATTATGTTCTATTCTTCTCATTCATGCATTCCTTCCTTTTTCACTCATTAATTATTTACTGAGCCTCAGCTGGGGTTGGCTGAGAGCTATGCCAAGTAATAGTCTCTCCTTCACAGGCAAACACTAGAGCAGGCTGTTTAAAAATTAGAAGCCATGCTAGAGTTGTTGGAAGACAACCTCCTTAGCATACAGAGGAGACCAAGGCCCGATGAGGGACTGACCTGCCCAAGGCCTCAGAGCCAGTCGGGGTTCGAGGCAGGTGCTCCCAGAACTCCTTTCCTGGCTCCGCTCTGCCAGGAGAGCAGGGACCATTCTTTCTGCCTGACAGGTTAGTACTCATTGAACTGTGCGTTCCTGCACACGTCCTGTGGGCCTCTCTGAAGGGCTGGCGCTCTCCCACCCTCCCGGGAAGACTCAGGGTCAGACTCAGCATCATCCTTCGACAATTAACAGCACTAGCTCCCAAGGCCCAGCCTTCCTTCCCTCAGCTCGGGCTAACGCCGCTCTCACAGCTTGGGCCCGACCCCCTCGAGCCTAGACGTATAGTGCAGTCGTGTTTAAGAGCAGGGGTCCAGGAGTCAGAGAGGCCTGGGTTCAAATCCCACCTCCTCCACTTATTAGCTTTTGGACATTGGACAAGTTACGTCCATTAGTTCAACCATGACTTGATTGCCCTCTTTCGCTGGCTGTTCCAGGCTCTGGAGGTTGAGTCTAAGCGAGAGTGACATGGCCTGGTTCTCACGGACCTCACGTTCTCCCTAGGGAGTCAGACCATCAGCATATCAACAGGCAACACTGGGAGAGAATTTCAGGGAGGGATATGTTATTGGAAAAGAGCAGGGAATGTGAATGAGTTGGTGAGGCAGGGGCCAGACACAGAGATCAGGGACGATCTTGAAGAGGAGGTGACTTATAAGCTGAGATCTGCTCTGTGGGAAGGACGGGCCTCAGGAAGGGCCGGGCCACAGCAGTGCAAAGGCCCTGGGACAAGGGTGGGCCTGACCTGTTTGGAAAACAGAAAGATAAGGTTTCTTCATCTGGGAAAAATACGGCTGGTAAACATACCCATCTCCTTGGGGTTGTTGTGAAGACTAAATGAGGTGAGTGTAGAGAGGACTAGGTAGTGTGCCTGACAGTAAATGTCAGCTATTTACTATTGTCCAGAGGATCACCGTAGAGGGCACGGTCCAGCCTAACCCAGTCCTATCTCTGTGGAACACAGTCTCTTTTTCCTGATTTTGGTAATAGCACTTGTTGTTCCCTCTTTCTGGAATGCAAGCCCACTCCTCCCCTCTCCCACCCCTTGCCTGGCAAACCACTAACGATCCTGGAACTCTCAGCTGAAATGACGGCCCTTCGTTCTCCACAGCCATGATCCTGGCCCAGCAGTTCACATCCTGCATGAGTCCCTGTGGCTGACAGAGAGACCCCAGACCACTAACCTGAAGGCTCTGGAAGGGCCTGGCCCCCGCCTCCCATCTCACCTTGCTGCACGCCCCCCCCCCCCCAGCTGCCCCAGCAGGGCCTTGGCAGATGTGTGCCCTCCACCTGGGCCACCCTCTGCCTCGCCCTCATCCCTCAGGTCTGACCTCAGACGTTACCTCCCGACCCGCCCTCTCTGCACTGTAGCTTATAACACCCTGTTCTTTCCTTCAAATGTGCACCTCACATTGTGATTACAGATGTATTTGTGTTGACTATTTATGTCTGCCTCCCCACCAAAGATGGAAAGTTCCACAATAGGGGCTACGTCTATTTTGTTTCCCCACTAGTACTTGGAACCCTCTCAATAAGTATTTGCTGACGAATGTTCCCATCCTCTCCTGCTGTTCTTCCTGCTGCTCAGTCTGTCCTTGGCCTCCTTTGCTGGCTCCTCCCCTTCTACTTGGTCACTAGACGCTGGTACTTCTCAGGGTACCCAGGCTCTCCTCTGCTGGTAGCTCCCTCCCTAAGGTACTGCACCCTGGTCCACAAGCCCATTGCCCTTGGGTGACACCCTAATGTATACCTCTAGCCCCAGGGACTTCTCCAACTGCAGACCTGCATCTTCAAGGCCCCCCTCCTCCTGGATGTTTCAAGGCATTTCAAACTCAGCACATCCCATGTTGAGCCATGACTGTCTCCCTGGACCTGAGTCGGTCTGGGGCCCCTCACCTCAGGGAAGAGCAGTCAGGCAGGATGAAAATCTCACAGTCAGTCTTGGTGACCCCTTCCCCTTCCTTCTCATATCTACCTTCCCCAAGTCCTGTTGATTTCACCCCCAAATGTCACTCAGCTCATCGGCCTTTGCACACCCCACCTGCATCCCTTCCGCCCTCACACTGAGTAGCTTCTGCCCTGTTTCCCTAACAGCAGCGCCTGTGCACTCGCTCCAGTGTGTCCCCCACCAGCAGCGGCGGGGGTATTACAGAATGGCAGATCTGATCATGTCACTCTCCTACCTGAAACCCCTTCGTGGCTTCTCATGGCTCCTGGAATAAAGCCAATTCCCCTCCGTGGGCCTGCCAGCTCTCGTCCTGCCTCCCACTCCCTGCAATTCTGTTGATTGCTGGGTGGGATGGGAATCCATCCTGGGCTCAGGAAGGGATCAGGGGAGGGAAAGCATAGCTGTGCGGCTTTGGCAGGGTGACGGGGACAGCACAGCCCTTGCTCTGGCGTCGGATGGTCCAGGCTAGAGTCTGGTCCAGGCTAGAGTCTGCTTCCAACAACCTATTCATAGAGGTAGCCTTTTCAAAACCTCCTCCTTTCCCTCCTGCAGGCTCCTTTGTGTGGCTGCCAGGCAGGTGTGCAGGGCAGGTGCCTGAGTACAAACCCCAGTTCTTAAAATGCTCAGGGCTAACCTGATTTGGTCTTGTTACCTCTCTGGTTTCAACTTGACCATGCTCACCTCTCATCCTTTCTGTCCAGCTACGCTGGCTTCCCTGCCACTCCTCAGCGTCTACAGGCACACTGGACTTACAGGCTCCACTGGAACCCTCTCCCCGAGACAGTCCGCCACCTGCGCTCTCCTCTCCTCCAGGTGTCTGCTCAAAGGTCCCTTCTCAGGGGGCTCACCTGGCCTCCCAGCCTACAGTCACGCCCCACCCTACACACTTCCTATCCCTTCCCCTTGCTCTATTTTTCTGTTTAGCACTTGGCACCGCGTAACAGACAATATATTCTACTTATTTATCTTGTTGATTGTCCATCTGCCCAGACTAGGATGTCAGCCTCATGAGGGCAGAGATTTTGTCAGCTTTTTCATTTCTGGATCTCCAGCATCTAGAATAATACCTGCCACATAAATATGTCTTACAGAAATAAATAGACTTTTTCTTTTCTGCCCTCACTGGGTTGTGGGCTGCATGCTAAGCATATCTCTTCAAAGCTAGAGATCTGTCTCAGACCTTCTTGGAGTTACCCCTTTCTCACCTGACCCACATCCAGTGCTGCATGGTGGTCCCTCCCCCTCACTGTTGGCTCTCATAATACTCATGACTGAATCCTCAGGACTGGATCACATTTCTGGGGTCTTTCTGGGATAAACCAAGTGCCTGAACACTGACGGTCATCATTAACTGATGCTGATATTCATTTATAATTATAGTTATTATCTGACATGTAAGGGTCCATTCTGCTCCGTAGTTCTGGCTATAACTGCTGGACTTCTGGGGATGGAGTTGACATGGGCTGCGTGGGCCCATTTTCACAGAGGCTGCCCCTGGGAACACAGGTATGCAGGCTTTTGGCAAGTGGCAGAGCCCCTCAACAATTTTCTCCCTTTCCACTGGCTCTCACTCAAATTGTTTAAGAGCAGAAATGCTGGAAGGGGTTCCTGTGTTGTCTGGAAGAGTTGCTCTAGTGGTTCTTCTAGCCTGGGGCCTGTCCAGGTGAGTTGGGGCAGTGTAACCAAGAGATTGAAAATAGATAAGAGGGTTAGTGGAGCCTCCACCCTCAGCTGTGGCTAAGAACCACGCCTTCCTTGAAGCGTCCTGAGGAGTCTCTAACCCCTGTCCTCAAGCCTCCACTGTGCCATGTGCCAGCTCTCTTCAGGTGACTCTGCCCCGGCCTTCCCCATGGACTTCCCAGGACTGGTGCTCAGAGCCCCTCAGAACTCACCCTGCCCCAGCCTCCAGCCCCCAGACCCTGCCAGGCCTTACCTGAGCCCCTGCTGGTCACTGCTCCCTGACACATCTGACACCTTGGTGTTTCCAGGTCTTTGCTTGGGTGGTGGCAATGCCACCACTCACAGCAGGGCACAGGAGGTCTCTCAGAGATGCCAGTCACATCTTCTTAATAGTCCTGTGACCCCTGGACAGGAGACCCTGACAGCTGGGACCACACAACCTGAGTGTCAGCCTGGATGCTGCCTTTCTACTCAAATCATTCTAGTGATTCCTCCAGCCAGGAAAACCTAGAGGTCAGTATCAGTCAACTGATTTTCAGTCAAACACAAAAATCTGCTGGGCAGGAGGAGGCAGTGAGAGGGTCGGGCAGGAACGACCCTTGAGAGAACTTGGGGTACCAGCACAGACAGCCTGCACAGCCCGTGTAGTGCCCCTCCCCAGGACTGCTCACTCTTGCCCCTTCCATCTGTCTGTCTGCATCAGAGCAAGCAGAGGAGTGGACATCAGCTCTCAGGTATACTGCTTCTCTCGGGCAGACTGGATATAAATCTTATCAGGGTTGGACCAAAGAGAAGGCCCTTGCTGACCCAGAACACAGCAGCTTCCAGGCAAGCATTAACCAGCCTTGCATTCAGAGATGCAGCACTTTTCCCCTACTGTGCCAGCTTTGGTTCATCCAAAATGCAATAATGGAGACAAAAAACAAGGAAATGAATTAGAAGAGTGACAAAATACCCATTTTTCCTCTTTTTCCATTTGCTCCTTTTTCGCCTTTTGGGCCCTGGGGACCAGGCTGTCCATCTGATCCGTTGTGTCCTGGTAACCCACCAATTCCTGGAGGTCCTGCATCAAAACACGGGAAATGGGAACATTTAAAAAAATCTTAACAGAAGTTAACATGACTTCCTTTAGCCAGTGAAACTGGCCAGGCATTGACGCCTCTTCCAGATCTTCTCCTGCTTCTTCCTTTCCTTCTCTACCTTCCCTGCCCCCGCCTGAAGCAGTGACAGGTGGGGAATGGTGACAGCAAGTTCTCAAGTGGGAGGGAACAGGAGAGCTGGTGATTGGGGCAGAGAGGAGGGGGACACAGTGATAGTCAAGGCTGCCTTCAGACTCTTCTTCCTTCCCTGCCTCAGTCCCTTCTGAGTGATCCTGGGGGGCCAGCCACCCATATCCTTCCCATGAACTTGGAAAATCCATGGGCTCTTACCTGCTGGGCCAGGTGGTCCTACAACAGAAAAAGAAATTTAGATGATAAACCACAGATGGAAGAAAGTGAAGCCAACACCACAACCCAAAAAACAAAGAGCACCTTCCCCCTCTTAAAACGTACTAATCATCTATGGGCCCTAAGGAACCACCCCATGCCTTTTATTTAGAACTCAGTATATTTGTCCAAAGATTCTTAAAAACAATTCAACAAAGACCCGTTTGCCAATCAAAACCACTTTTGCTTAAGTTCCAATGGACTAAGAATAATTTCTAAGTGGCTTCACTATAGACTCATAAATCAGTCATCTCTCAAGCAATCAATGTAATTAAATGAGGTTTGGTGACAATGTGGGTGGGCACTAGTGAAGCCCTGGCACAGGTAGGTGTCAGGAAGTGCTGCTTTTGCATGGCTGAGATCCAGGTGTCCCAGGAGCAGCCCCAAACACGCTCATCCAGCCAGCCTGTCTCTTCTAGGCCACCAAGGGGAATTGAGAGCAGAAGCTGGTTTGCTTGGTCTCTATTTTGTTGCATAAAATAGCCTGAGAAAACTCGAGGGCCCAGATCAGGTAACAGATACCTTTCTTAGTGTGTAATTACCCAAGGATCTAAGGGGTTCACGTGAATAATTTACACATAATCTAACACAATAATTTTGCTTCCACAAATAGTCTTAGTGTCAATTATTCCATTTAAGCACTCGGACAAGCCAGTGAGGTCGCAACATGAACAGCTGAGGGTCTTTTGTTTCTCCGGACCACATATAACAATCACCAGTATTGGAGTGGGTAGGTCTTTCTAAAGATCCAAGCCTGTGACTCTTCAGAAAACCACCATTTATACTGATGAACCTAGTGGCAGGGCAGGAATAAAAATGCAGATGTAGAGAATGGACTTGAGGACACAATGGGGGAAGGGTAAGCTGGGACAAAGTGAGAGTAGCGTTGACATATATATACTACCAAATGTAAAATGGATGGCTAGTAGAAAGCTGCTTCATAGCACAGGGAGATCAGCTCGGTGCTTTGTGACCACCTAGAGGGGTGGGATAGGGAGGGTGGGAGGGAGACACAAGAGGGAGGAGATATGGGGGTATATGTATACATATAGCTGATTCACTTTGTTGTACAGCAGAAACTAACACACACAACATTGAATAGCAGTTATACTCCAATAAGAATATATATATATATATACACATATATATCTATGTGTATATATATATATATATATATATAAAAGAAAACCACCATTTACTAAGCACTTCTGCGTACACCAAAATCTTCCCATAAGTAGAAATCTTGATCCTTGTGTCTGCTGTGTTTACAACCTATCTGAGGAAGGTGAATACTTTGAAACCACAATGAGATGAGGGAGCTACAGAGAAGCAAACCCCTACAGAGGTACCGGGGAAGTCTGGGCACATGGCAGTCAGAGAAGGCCCTCAGAGAGAGTGAGCCTTGAGCTGTGGCTCTGAAGACACAGTGGCCTGAGATGGCTGCAGGGGTGAGGGCTGGGCATCTCATGCAGGGGACCAGCTGGAGAAAAGGTACAGGGGTGGGAGCTTGCGTGATTCAGGGTGAGAGAAAGGAGGAAGAATGGCTCAGCTGGAGTGTGTAGAGATGAGGCTGAAGTGTATACTTGGCAGAGGGATGTGGGGCAGCAGCACTTGAAGACCAAGCGGAGGGGTGTAGATGGTATGTGCAAGGCAGCGCGGAGCTACAGTAGATTCTTAAGCAGCGGGGGATGACACTGATATCAGCGTGTGTTTGATATCCTCTCCGTAGATGGATGTGGAATAGAACTAGGGAATGAGATGAGAGAGAGAAAGAGACAGGGAAGGAAGGGGGTGGGGCAGGGAGAAAATATCCAGAGGATCTTTGTAGTTGAAGTTTGGGACAAGGTTGTAGATAAATGTGGTTGGTGACTGTAGAGTTCTAGAGGGAGCTAGACATTCGAGAGGTATTTCAGCAGAAGAATGGGCAGGACATGTCCATGTCTGATTGGGTAGGAGACAGCTGACGAGGCCTCTCAGGCGACTGAGCCTGGATACTGATGAGACTATTTGACAGACATGAAAACTTTTGGAAGAATAAGTGTTTGAAGGTATGCTTTCAATACATACAGTCCTATGTTGGGCAAAAATGATTTGCTGAAAACGGCAGAGCATTTTCTAGGGTCAGTGTAGCCTGTAGTCAGTGTGGTCAGTTTACCGCCAGATGGCACACACATGCCCTGGTAAGGAGGTGATATGGCCTTTTGAGCGCTGTCAGAAGAAATCAATCAATCATCAGTCCCGACTGCAGATGGAGCCAAATTCAGATGTGCAGATTGGTAGAAAAAGGTAAACAAGCAAGAATCATCTGTATATAGTAGGTTTCAAGAGTTCTCAGGGAGGGATAAATTGGGAGATTGGGACTGACAATATACACACTACTATATATAAAATAGATAACTAATAAGAAACTGCTGTAGAGCACAGGGAACTCTACTCAATACTCTGTAATGATCTATATGGGAATAGAATCTAAAAACGAGTGGATATATGTATATGCATAACTGATTTACTTTGCTGTACAGTAGAAACTAACACAACATTGTAAATCAACTATACTCCAATAAAAATTAATTTAAAAAAAAGAGGACAGTCCAATAACCATTTCCATGCAGTGGAGTATTGGAGAGAGGTCCTGGCTGGAGCTGTATACTTAGGACACATTAGTTATGGCCAAGGGTATCACTGTGATGAAGTGTTTAGATTAGGGTTTCTTGACACTGACCTGAGATCCTTGATACCCTATGGCTACAGTTTTTACACATTTGAGACCACAAAATCAACTAGAATGCTTGTAAAAATGCAGATACCTAGGCCCCATCTGGAGGTTCTGATTTGGTTTGGATTTAGAGTAAGGCCCAGGAACTGGCATTTTTACCAAGCACCACAGGTGTATGGGATGCAGGTGGTCCTGGGTCCCCTCGACCTGATGTGAAAATTTTCTGGGAAAAGAGTCAGTCACTCTCCTTAAAGGGGTTCCTGACCCTAGAAATATTGGGAGCTACTAGCCTTCAGGTAAGACTGAAATGTCTGAGCCAAATTTGGGGATGTAGAGAGGGGGACACACCCCATCTGGAGGGAGGCAGGTGATAGAAGAAGCACCAGGAAAGAGAGAGTGATCTGAAGATGGAGGAGGGAAGCCAGCAGGTCTCATGCCTTGAAGCTAGAGAATTTCAGAAGAGAAAGGATGACAAACGGTTCCAAAGAGCTCAGGAGCAGAGTGCTACAGTGATGATGACTGTCCCAATATCCCAGGATGCCAATTGAGCTGTTCACGGCCCCTTACACCCAGAAGAAGCCCCAAATATAAGTCATTATAATAATGTCAAATGTCAAATGTGTGCCTACTAGCTATTTAGCAAACCATCTTTCAGAATTTTTTTTAGCTCCTGACCCTTCTCCTCTTCTGGAATAACAGACCCTCTAGGAACACGTGTGGGCAGCCACATTCATGTTAACACTGTACGCAGGGCTGTTTCCTGGGCCTGCCAGCAGTGCAGCTATACAGGACTCCACGCTAAGAAGGGAGCTCCCTGCTTGGGTTTAAATGCTCTGCAGTTGCCGTTTGGACATTCTTAACCATTTTTTCTTTGAATTTGTGCTTTGTGAGTGAAGTCTGATGGGACAGTAGAGCATGGCCCAGGGGCTTTGAGTCTTGGTTTGTTTGTGGCCCTGCCTCCTATCTCCTCCCTGCCTCCCCAGGACAGATTTTCCCCTGCCTGCTCCTGTGCCCCTTGACGTGTCCTCCCCACTCCCTGCCCCATCAGTGACTGCTGCCACCTGCCACCCCAGTGGGGGCCCAGCCTCGAGTGCAGGGGAGGCTAGCGTTGGGTGTGTGCTCTGCATGCTTTTGTCCCAGGGAGCCCCTGTGCCTGTGAGGGTCTGTACTCATGTGGTGAGTAGCCCATGCCTCAAGGAGTACAACATTAAGTCGCAAATAAAAAGCCCCACCATGGCAGGTCAAGAGAGGTTGTGGAAGAAAGGAAAAAGCCTTTTTCCTGCTTCATGAACAAGGGACCCTGCATTTTCATTTTGCACTGGGCCCTGCAAATGGTTGGGTGATTACCCCACCCAACACTCCTAGCTGGAGTTGATTAGAATTGGGTAGATGCATGGTAGGAGCTGAACCACTTAGATTTTTTTCTCCTTGCAGTCTAAAGTTGACCCACAATGCCCTTACTTATGTAAAGTAGAGGTCTGTGGATGGCCATGCACAGTGAAAAATGTCAGTCTGCAGAGAGAAGAAAATGAAGGAGAGAGAAGCAGAGATGAGGGACTGGGTGTCTGCTAGAGAGTCAGAAAGGCTGAGAGAGGAGCTGTGTGGGTTCCCAGTGGCTTTCCAGTTCCTGGCTCCAGCTCCCTGAGTCAGGCTGCTTCCACTGCCCTCCTGGTCTGTCTGTGAGATACCCTTCTGTCTCATGAGGCAAGCTTTGTTTTCATCAGACTGGGTTTCATTGTCATCTTCCTGGACCCACAGACAAACTGCGTTTCCCTGCCTTCCTTCCATGGTGGGGGTGGGGAAGTGAGATACCTCCAGGCCTGACCTTTTAAAGCACCCAATGGGTGCCATCCTTTGTTCCCCTCTCTTCCCTTGGGAGTGACCTTGGTGCCTGGTGCTCAGATGATGGAGCTACAAGACAGCAGCACTTGGATCTCTGAGTCCCCAGAACTGCCTAGGAGAGTCACCCAAATTTCGCTGGACTTTGTGGAGTGGGAAATAAGCTTTTGCTGTGTTAAGCCACTGAGATTTTAAGGTTTAATTGTTACCAGAGCATGACCAAACCTAGCTTGACAAATACATCCCTCTATCTTTTTAATAATTTATAATCTCTCACCCGCTTTTCGTCAGATAAGCTCTAACGGGTCCCTGCTACAAGCAAACAGTAGAATCTTAATCGAGACAGGATATATAGGCACCAGAGTTACGGGGAGTGAATAATAAAAAAATGTAAGTCTCACTTCCTGTCTTCAAGGGCAGGCGCTGGCCAGTGGCTAACGCTACAGGCTTCTGAAAAACCTGACTCCTTGGATCCTCCCACCACAGCCATTCCAAGTCATAGGAGAAGATGTTTATCTCTAATTTCCATTTAGTAGCCTCCCTTTTCACCCTGGGTTGGTGTCAGAACTGATGTTGCCTGACCCAAGTGCCCTGCTTAGCACATCAATGAACACAGAGGAAGTGGCTACACATTTCCCAAAGCCTTGCTGGTAGAGGAAAAAAAGAAGCCAAAAAATCCAAATAGATTTATCATTGCAACAAAAAGAATAAAATACATAGGCATAAACCTACCTAAGGGCACAAAAGACCTATATGCAGAAAACTATAAGACACTGATGAAAGAAATTAAAGATGATACAAACAGATGGAGAGATATACCATGTTCTTGGATTGAAGAATCAACATTGTGAAAATGACTCTACTACCCAAAGCAATCTACAGATTCAATGCAATCCCTATCAGACTACCAATGGCATTTTTCACAGAACTAGAACAAAAAATTTCACAGTTTGTATGGAAACACAAAAGACTCTGAATAGCCAAAGCAATCTTGAGAAAGAAAAATGGAGCTGGAGGAATCAGGCTCCCTGACTTCAGACTATACTACAAAGCTACAGTAATCAAGACAGTATGGTACTGGCACAAAAACAGAAACATAGATCAATGGAACAAGATAGAAAGCCCAGAGATAAACCCACGCACATATGGTCACCTTATCTTTGATAAAGGAGGCAATAATAAACAATGGAGAAAATACAGCATCTTCAATAGGTAGTGCTGGGTAAACTAGACAGCTACATGTAAAAGAATTAAATTAGAACACTTCCTAACACCATACCCAAAAATAAACTCAAAATGGATTAGAGACCTAAATGTAAGGCCAGACACTATCAAACTCTTAGAGGAAAACATAGGCAGAACATGCTATGACATAAATCATAGCAAGGTCCTTTTTGACCCACCTCCTAGAGAAATGGAAATAAAAACAAAAACAAATGAGACCTAATGAAACTTAAAAGCTTTTGCACAGTGAAGGAAAACATAAACAAGATGAAAAGACAACCCTAGAATGGGAGAAAATATTTGCAAATGAAGCAACTGACAAAGGATTAATCTCCAAAATATACAAGCAACTCATGCAACTCAATGTCAACAAAACAAACAACCCAATCCAAAAATGGGTGGAAGACCTAAATAGACATTTCTCCAAAGAAGATATACAGATTGCCAACAAACATGTGAAAGGATGCTCAACATCATTAATCATTAAAGAAATGCAAATCACAAGCACAATGAGGTGTCACCTCACACCAGTCAGAATGGCCATCACCAAAAATCTACAAACAATAAATGCTGGAGAGGGTGTGGAGAAAAGGGAACCCTCTTACACTGTTGGTGGGAATGTAAATTGATACAGCCACTATGGATAACAGTATGGAGGTTCCTTAAAAAACTAAAAATAGAACTATCATAAGACCCAGCAATACCCTGAGAAAACCAAAATTCAAAAAGAGTCATGTACCACAATGTTCACTGCAGCACTATTTACAGTAGTCAGGACATGGAAGCAACCTAAGTGTCCATTGATAGATGAATGGATAAAAAAGATGTGGCATATATATACAATGGAATATTACTCAGCCATAAAAAGAAACGAAACTGAGTTATTTGTAGTGAGGTGGAAGGACCTACAGTCTGTCATACAGAGTGAAGTAAGTCAGAAAGAGAAAAACAAATACTGTATGCTAACACACATATATGGAATCTAAAAAAAAAAAAAAGTTCTGAAGAACCTAGGGGCAGGACAGGAATAAAGATGCAGACATAGAGAATGGACTTGAGGACAAGGGGAGGGGGAAGGGTAAGCTGGGATGAAGTGAGAGAGTAGCATTGACATATATACACTACCAAATGTAAAATAGCTAGCTAGTGGGAAGCAGCTGCATAGCACAGGGAGATCAGCTCGGTGCTTTGTGACCACCTAGGAGGGTGAGATAGGGAGGGTGGGAGGGAGATGCAAGAGGGAGGAGATATGGGGATATATGTATAGGTATAACTGATTTGTTATACAGCAGAAACTAACACAACATTGTAAAGCAATTATACTCCAATAAAGATGTTAAAAAAGTTAAATTATTTTAAAAAAAAAAGGAGACATGTACCACAGTGTTCATTGCAGCACTATTTACAATAACCAGGACATGGAAGCAACCTAAGTGTCCATCGACAGATGAATGGATAAAGAAGATGTGGCATGTATATATACAATGGAATATTACTCAGCCACAAAAATAAGTGAAATTGAGTTATTTGTAGTGAGGTGGATGTGCCTAGAGTATGCCATATAGAGTGAAGTTATTAAGTCAGAAAGAAAAACAAATACCGTATGCTAACACATATATATGGAATCTAAAAAAAAATGGTTCTGACGAACCTAGGGGCAGGACAGAAATAAAGATGTAGACGTAGAGAATGGACTTGAGGACATGGGGAGGGGGAAGGGCAAGCTGGGACGAAGTGACAGAGTAGCACTGACATATATACACAACCAAGTGTAAAATAGACAGCTAGTTGGAAGCAGCTGCAAAGCACAGGGAGATCACTTCTGTGCTTTGTGACCACCTAGAGGGGTGGGATAGGGAGGGTGGGAGGGAGACGCAACAGGGAGAATATATGGGGATATATGTATACGTATAGCTGATTCACTTTGTTATACAGCAGAAACTAACACAACTTTGTAAAGCAATTATACTCCAATAATGATGTTAAAAAAAAAAGAAAAGAAAGGCCTGGTTCTGCTGCCATAGGAAGAGCTAGTGAAAGATGCAACTTCATAAACCTGATATTTCCAGGCCTGGAACACCTCCGAGGTCTGTAGTCTTGACTCTTTCCTACTCCTGCTCCCAGCAAGGACTCCCTGGGGCTCAGGATTCATGCCAGCCACAGCGTCAGTGCCAGAGAGGAGCTCTGGCCAGAGTGGGGGTGATCCCCTCTTTCCCTTGGGAGGCAGGCATGCTTGGCTTTCCTTAAGGGATGGCCTGACAGGGTCCAAGCCCGAATCCACATTTGGAGCTCGAATCCACCAACACTAAAACAACTTGCTAGTTTGCTCAGTGAGGCCAGTTGAGTGAGAACATCATCAGCTACACTAGCTGTTCCGAGAATGGCCTATCCATTTGTTTACCAAAGGTTGAACTGTCTACAGCTTTGAGGCCTCAGTTCCCACCCTCTGTGTGCTGGTCCATCCTCTGCAACCACCCCTGCTGCCAGCTATTCTGCCAGTCCCAGGGCACCTGATGTGGGAAAGTATGTATCTTTCCTCACATGTCCCCATTAAACTGAAGCTTTGGTCCAATCTCATTTATTTGGTGCATTTCAACTTTGGATTATGACCATGGCAACCTTAAAAATGAGTACAGTAGGGATGGCAAATACATTTTTTTGTTTTTAATTTCATTTTTTTTCGCCGCGTTGGGTCTTAGTTGCGGCACGCGGGCTCTTTGTTGCGGTGCATGGGCTTCTCTCTAGTTGTGGCGTGTGGGTTTTCTCTCTCTAGTTGTGGCGTGCGGGTTTTCTCTTCTTTAGCTGTGGTGCGCAGGCTCTAGGGCGTGTGGGCTCTGTAGTCGTGGCGGGTGGGTTCTGTAGTTTGCAGCATGCGGGCTCTCTAGTTGAGGCGTGTGAGCTCAGTAGTTGTGGTGCGTGGACTTAGTTGCCCCGTGGCATCTTAGTTCCCTGACCAGGAATCGAACCCATGTCCCCTGCATTGGAAGGCGGATTCTTTACCACTGAACCACGAGGGAAGTTCCAGCAAATAGCTTTTATTTCAAGTGCCAATTCTAATCAATTAGTACAACTTTCTGCAACACCAGAAAAGAATGACCTGAGACCTGAGGCCATGCTCGGCAGCAACTATGATCCACTATTGATGTCTGCCTGGAAATAGGATAAGAAGTGTTATCACTGGGTTGGAGTCTCGTGGCTGCAAGGAGAATGGGCACTGTGGATTTCAAGCAACTCTGTTGCAACAAGCAGTTCAGCAATATTATGGTTTAGAGATTTTCCAACAAGCCCCTACGTGGAGGCCACTGGAGGTGAAGAATTACCCAAGACCTGCCTTCTTCAAGATATCTGCTCTTCCAGAAGATATGCTTCTGGGGTCCCAAGGAAACCTGGGCTCAGGGGTAAGATGCATCCAGAAAACCACATGTCATTTGACAAACTCTGCACTAGCAAAAACTCCAGACTACTCTAGCTAGTGAAGTGCCCTCACTATTCACCTGAGATATCACCAGCTGCACAAAACTACACGGCATCTGTCTTTGTCCCCAGAGCAACCACAGCTGAGTCCTGGGAAAGGGACAGGAATGGGGTTTCATGGTCACAGCTGGACTAGCCTCAAGTCACATGCACCTGCTTTTTAAAAGATGAATCTAGTGTGGAGCTAGATCTTGTTCTTAGGCCCCAAGCCCAGGGTCTGCCCTGGCAATCCTTCCTGAAGGCATTTTCTGGGAGTTCTGGACCAAGGCTCTCTGCCCCTCTCCCCGAAGTTCCCCAATTCAGTCCTGGGTCCTGTCACCTCCCCGCCCCCAATCCAGGCAGCTTGGCCTATCCCTAGGTACCTCCTTGCCTTTCAACTTGCACTTTTCACACCTAAGTTTTAATTGAAGGGCTTTCTGTGTAAAAGGAGGCCCAATTTCAAGCTATCATGAAAAATGAAGGGGCTGGCATTTGAAAAGCATTTTTAGGTGCCAAAGAATAACCTCCTCAACCCATTTCCAGCATAGATGCGATCCCGCCAGTCTCTCCTAAGTGGTCTCAATAGCTCCAGCCCACATTCACTGAACAGCTTGGCTCTCATTCTACCACTATAAAAATCAGAAAGAAAGAGGCTTTTCCTGTGCCTCTCAACAGGGCTTTTGTGCCTGTAATTCCATCCATTTGAGCATTTCTCTAGCGCTCATTACTGTCACACACGGGAACGCTGAAAAGGGACTCCCGGAGATGGAAGAAAGGTGCTTAAGCCACAAGGGTTTCAGAATAAAGGATCAAGCTGTTCTGAAGATATTTAATTTTCTGTGAGGGCTGAAATGTGACTTGAGTAACTCAATTAGCATTTTCTAAGAAGCCACAGGATTATGGCTTTTCTCTCTGAGGCTGAACTAAGCGAACAAGAGTCAGACTTGGACACAGAGTTCCTCAGAGAAGCATCTTTCTTACCAGCCCACCACTCCTATTAATCACTTACATAAATCACAGGTTTAGTCATTCAACAGACTCAACCAGAGTTGAGCTCCTAACACACAGCAGGTAACGAGAGGTACTGGGGAGAATATTGCAGAAGAGGTTTCTTACAACTGCACACACACTGTGCGCTGTGAAGTGAGCAGGACCTCCCCAGAGCCTGCGGCCATAGACTGAGGAGGTCCAACACAAGCTTCAGATGGCTTCAAAGTCTTGTGTTTATCTTTAAAGTCCATGAGAGCTGTGCATTTACTCCGTAAAAGGATTTTTTCTTTCTTTTTTAAATTGAAGCAGAGTTGACCTACAATATTATGTTAGTTTCAGGTACACTACATAGTGATTCAACATTAATATACATTATAAATTGATCACCATAAGTCTAGTAATTTGTCACAGTACAAACTTACTGCAATAATATTGACTATATTCCCTATGCTGGACACTACATCCCCATGACTCATTTATTTTATAACTGGAATTTTGTACCCCTTAATCTCCCTCACTTATTTCACTTACCCCCTAACCCCCCTTTCCTCCCTGTTTGTTCTCTATATCTGTGAGTCTGTTTCTGTTTTATGTTTGTTCATTTGTTTTGTTTTCTAGTTTCCACATATAAGTGAAATCATACAATATTTGTCTTTCTCTGTCAGACTTATTTCACTTAGCATATTACCCTCTAGGTCCATCCATTTTGCTGCAAATGGCAAAATTTCATTCTTTTTTTTTTTTTTTTTTTGTGGTACGTGGGCCTCTCACTGTTGTGGCCTCTCCTGTTGCGGAGCACAGGCTCAGGATGCGCAGGCTCAGTGGCCATGGTTCATGGACCCAGCCGCTCCACGGCATGTGGGATCTTCCTGGACCGGGGCATGAACCCGTGTCCCCTGCATCGGCAGGTGGACTCTCAACCACTGAGCCACCAGGGAAGCCCTCATTCTTTTTTAGTGGCTGAGTAGTATTCCATTGTATATATATACCACATCTTCTTTAGCCATTCATCTATCAATGGGCACTTAGGTTGCTTTCATATTTTGGATATTGTAAATAATGCTGCAATGAACATAGGGGTTCCTTCTGGTTATGAAGTTTCTGCTGAAAAATCAGCTGATAGTCTTATGGGGGTTTCCTTGTACATAACTAGTTTTTTTGTTGCTGCTTATAAGATTCTTTAACTTTTGACATTTTAATTATAATGTGTCTTGGTGTGGGCCTCTTTGGGTTCATCTTTTTGGGGATTCCCTGTGCTTCCTGGACCTGGATGTCTATTTCCTTTGCCAAGTTAGGGAAGTTTTCAGATATTATTTCTTCAAGTAGGTTTTCTGTCCCTTTCTCTCTCTCTCTCTTCTTCTTATGGGACCCCTGTAATTCAAATGTTAGTATGCTTGACCCAGAGGTCCCTTAAATTATCTCATTGTTTAAAATTCTTTTTCTTTTCACTGTTTTGATTAGGTGATTTTCACTATTCTGTCTTCCAGATTGCGGATCTGTTCTGCATCCTCTAATCTGTTATTGATTCATTCTAGTGTATTTTTCATTTCAATTATTGTATCCTTCAGTTCTGATTGGTTCTTTTTTATATTTTCTTTCTCTTTGTTGAAATTCTCACTGAGTTCGTCCATTGTTCTCTAGAGTCAGTGGTTATCTTTATGACTATTACTCCGAACTCTTTATCTTACAAATTGCTTATCTCTGTTTAATTTAGTTCCTTTTCTGATGTTTTGTCTTGTTTTTTCATTTGGAAGGTATGCCTTTGTCTCTTTATTTTGCCTAACTCTCTGTGTTTGTTTCTGTGTATTAGGGATGTTGGCTAAATCTCCTAGTCTTGCAAGAGTGGCCTTACGTGAAAGGTGTCCTGTGGGGCTCAGTGGGGCAATCCCCCCTGGTCACCAGAGCACTGCTGTGGGCATGCTGATGCACGGGACTGGCCTCAGTGCAACTGACTTCGAGGCCAGTCTGGGACTATTGTGGGTGCTCTGTGGTGTGGGGCTGGCCCCCTGGAGTGGGAGCCACTTTGGAGGGATGCTGGTGCCAGCCAGGGCTGCCCAGCTGTTGGGGCAAGGCAGAAAGTGTTTTGGAGGGACCAGCTGGCGTGGGTCCTCAGGGGAAAGTCAGGGTGGGGCACACAGTGTTAGTCAGGTTGATGGACAGTGACAGAAATGGTGCCTGCCAGTGCTTCCATCCCCAGATCCCTGCCCCTCCAGCACACGCCTTAAAATTCATCAGTGAGTCTCCTTCTCATGTGACCCAAGCACTTTCAAGCTGCTGCCTCTGTACTGGGAGTCAGAGTGAATGAATGTGTGTGAAAGCCCCTCAGGAGAGTCTCAGTCTCCCACAGCCCTTCCACTCACCTAAACGTAAACCTTACTGGTTTACAAAGCCAGGCGTTATGGGGGCTTGTCTTCCCAGTACAGGTCTCCCAGGCTGGGGAGCCTGATGTGGGGCTTGTAGCCCTTGCTCCTCAGGGGGAATCTCTGTGGCTGTGACGTCCCTCCTGTGTGTGGGTTGCTGCACTGGGGGTGTGGGTTGGACTAGACTGTGTCTCTGCCACTCCTGCCTGTCTCACTGCGTCCTTTGCTTTCTATTCTTAGTTTAGAAAATCTGTTCTGCTAGTCTTCAGGTGGTTCTCAGAGATGGTTGTTCTGTAAGTAATTGTAGTTTCGGTGTGTCCATGGGAGGGAGTGAGCTCAGGGTCTTCCCACTCTGCCCTCTGGATGTGGACCTCTCCATAACTACACATTTAATGCAAAAATAATTTCCCTCTGTTTCCTCAGAATGCTACACCCCCTTCTCAGAGGCAGGAATGCAGTGTCTGAAATCAGGCACCGTAGGCCCATCCTTGGGCCTGGTTATTGCCTGGCCAGGGCAGAGGGTGATGAATCGGGTGACTGGCCTCAGTTCAAGGTACCACACATTTCTAATTACCCAAGATCAAGTTATTTTCCATGGCCATATTGAAAATATTATTATTTTTCATAATTACATTATAATTGGTTTTTAGCCCAGTAAAAACATATGGTAAAAGCAAACCAACATGTATTTTCATAACCTAAAGGGTTTCTAGGTATTCATTCTGTCCCTGGCCCATTGGCCAGCACAGGTGCTCTCCACATGAGCTTCTGAAGGGCAGGAGGCAGGCGTCCCTGCCCTGAGACAAGAGGCTGGTCTCTCTCAGACTCTGGAATAATCACATCAAGACCATTCCCCTGGGACTTCCCTGGCGGTCCAGTGGTTAAGACTGTGCTTCCACTGCAGGGGGTGTGGGTTCAATCTCTGGTCAGGGAATTAAGACCTTGAGCAGCCAAAAGAAAACAAGAAAAAAGACCACTGTGCTCTTCCCCTGCCCCATCCACCAGCCATTCCAGGTCCTAAGGCTTGATGTGCCTTGAGGTTAATTCCCTCCCTCCTTTCTACTTGTCCTTGATTCACTGCGTGGAGGGGGACAGAGTATGACCAACCTCCAGTCCCACCCAGCACATAGTAGGCACCACACAAAGCACTCTTCATAAAAAGTATTTTCTTAACTAATTAGCGGTTTGCATCTAGAGCTTCCCATTCAAGCTGCATGTATGATATAGGGAAATAATTACTTCTGGTAAGAGCTCTCTACTATTTAGCGAGGTCTTTTTCCTTTCTTTTCCCATTTAAAAAACTAATGGAAATAAGGAAAACATCAATGACCTCAGTTCAGGGTACCACATATTTCTAATTACCCAAGACCTAGTTATTTTCCATGGCTGTATTTCTGTGGCAATACCAAAAATATTATTATTTTTCAAAATTATATTACTATTGATTTTCAGCCCATTGAAAACATCTGGTGTACAAGTAAACCAACATATATTTTTATAACCTAAGGAGTTCCTAGGTGTTCATTCTGCCCCAGCCCTTTGGCCAGCATATGTGTTTCCCGTGTAAGCTGCTCTTGGTCAGTGCTCGGCCAGCCTACCTGTCAGGCAGATACCCCTGGTGCTGTTGCACAGGTCCACCATCACTCGGATCTGCAGGAAGAGAGAACCATTAATAGCGGTATGGTAGGTAGTGGACCCTGAACTTGCCCTTTATTCAGACAAGCAGAAAGCAATGATAAAGATTAACAAAATAACTTCAGGAGAATATGTAGAAGTCCGAGGAAAAGTTAACCTAAAACTGAAAAGAAACCCTTAAAGGATCTAAAGATTTTTTTTATACCTGCAGCTCATCTATCAACATTGTCAACAGAATCTCCTTGATTTCTACCAAACTCTGAGAAGGCCGAGGATGGGGAAGGAATCACCAAATCTACAGCCAGGCTGGCCCCCACAGTGTCTGAAGGGCTCAATCTGTGGGTCGGAATAAAGAGGGCTGGTGAGCTTAGCAGTCAGAAGCAAACACTTAACTATCTGAGTGAGTACGGGTGAGGTACTTAACTCCCTGACACTTTGGTTTCCTCTGAAATTGTAGATTATATGAGTAGCTGTCTTGAGGGTTAGGCAGCTCCATGTCTGGCATGTGGAAACTGCCCTTAGAGGAGTGATTCTCATGCCATGTGGACACTGCCTACTTGCCACTGGATGGCCACCTGGAATACATGGTCACTGCATTGTGGTACCATCCTGACACCTGGTTCCCACACACCACTTTACACTCCTCCCCCCATGCATTTTCCACGCTGCTGCTAATGAGCTTCACAAAACCCAAATCTGATCAGGTCAGTCCTGCTTCAAACACTTTTGTGACTCCTTGCTGCTCTGAAGATACAGCAAAATTCCTCCTTCTCCGGCCTCAGCTCACACCATTCCCCCCTCCCTTTCTGTTCTATAGTTCCACTCTGCCTCAGTTTGCTCATCTGTAAAATGGGGATATTTGTAGTACTTACCTCTTAGGATTGTTGTGAAGCTTTAGTGAAGTTGTATGTGAAGCTCTTAGAACAGTGCCTGGCATGTAGGAAGCACACACAAAAGTGTTTTCTGTTTTGTGGAGGCAGCAGAGAGTGCAGATAGAGGCATGAATCCTGAAGTCAAACTGCTTGTGTTCTAATCATGGCTTTGCCACTCACAAGCAGTGTGACCTTGGGAAAATTAGTTAACCTCTCTGTGCTGCAGTGTCCTTGTCTGTAAATGGAGTTAACAGTACCTACCTTACTTAAAGCATGGTTATGTGGATAAATGAGTGAATACATGCAATACTCTTACAACAGGGCCCGGCATATGATAAGCAAACTCTATTTATGCTACTGTTTTGATGGTTCCTTGGATATGCCTGGAATGACTTAATTTATCAATTTACCATCCAAGAATTTAAAATTTATACATAGAGCAATTTTTAGACCCAAATAATGTGGCATTTCAAAACTGTGGGAAGAAACATTATTAGTTGGAAAATGGAGTTGAGACAGATGGATAGAAATGTGGGGAAAAATTAAAAAGATGGATCCCTATTTCACTCCTTACACTAAACAAGTTAAGTGAGCCCCATTAATCAAAAACTTAAAAGTTAAAAACAAACTAGTGACAATACTGAAGGAAACCTTGGGAAAAATATTTATAATGGTATTAGAGTAGGAAAGACTTTTCTAAGAAAGAAACAACCCTCATGCTATATATAGGAAAAATGTGATAAATTCAACTGTCTAATAATTAAAAATTTCTGCAAGAGGTAAAATACTACAAACAATAACAAAGGAGAAACACAAACTTAGAAAAATAATTGCAAAGGGCTTGTATATAAAGAGTTGTTACAAAGCAATAAGTAAAGGGAAAAAAACAAAAACAAAGGAAAATGGGCATTGGAACCAGGCAGAAAGTTCAAAGAAAAAAAAATAGTGCCTTATCTTCACTTACAGTTGAAGAAAAACATCAAATTATGAAATACTATTTTTACTTCTTAGGTTTGCTAATAAAAAGAATAACAGAGCACTTCTCACAAGGGTGTCAGGAAAGTAGCACTCTCATATTGTGCTGATGGAAATGTAAAGGGATACTGCCTCTTTGGATGGCATTTTGACAATATCTACTAAAATTTAAATGGATCTACATTTTGACTCATCAATTACACTTTGAGATTTATTCTACAGATACACTCATATATGCATGAGAAGATGTAAGTACAAAGATGGTTGTTGCAAAAATGTGGGCAAAAGCAAAAACTAGAAACAACCTAAATAATTATCAGTGAGGTCTGGTTAGAGAAATTGTAGCATATTCACATAAGGAAATACTGTGAAAAAGAGTAAATTTAAATCCATAAAGATGATATTGAAAGATCTCCAAGATAAACGAAAAAATACAAGGTACAGAGCAGTATGTATAGTGTCTTTTCATTTATATAAAAAAAGTAGTACATACGAAAATGCTACTTTATGCTTCTCTCTTGCTGCTTTCCAGATTCTCTCTTTGTCTTTGACTTTCTAGAATATTTCTGGAGAGAAACTTACGAAGGAGAACTGAAACCTAAAAACCCCTCCTCAAGTAAGGAGCAATAGAGAGCCAGGGTCAGAGGGAGCTATACTAAGCATGATTGGCCCTTCTGTTTTATTCAAAATTTTCGCTGATTTCTCTCTCAATTAAACTCTTTGTAAAAAGAACATGTTTTGGTTTGAAGGGAAAATTTGTTTTGTCTTCTACCTAGGTTTATTTTGTTTGCTAGGAGATCCAGAGGGAAACTTGTACGGTATTTACTTTTTGTGAAGTGTGTCAGCAGGTGCTTACTGTTTTAGAAATTTATTGTGAAATATATCATACATGTCACAAAAATATGAAAGGTGTGCCAACAGTTTAAAGATGAATAATAAAACAAACATGTATATACCACCTTCAGCTAAGCAAGGCTTTAGAGCATCCCAGGTGCCCCTCCCAAAACACACCCTTCCCTCCCAGCCACAGCCACTCCCTGAGCTGACGTATATTGGGCCGTGAAACTCTCCCTTTTGTACAGATAGCAACAGAGAGGCTTAGCGAGGTGAGGTCATTTATTCGGTCACACAGCTTGCTCTTGGAAAAGACAGGCTCAGCTCCAGGTTTCCTGATTCCAGGTTTACTGCACTTTCTATTATGGCTCTGATGAGTATCTTAACGTAACCAGAAGAAATTTCGATTCACTGTGTTTAGTCATGCTCATAAATTAATGCAATCAGCTGCACTACAAAATTTATCATCTTAAAAAATGTATAATTGTCCATTGAGAGGACCATTAGAGGCTTCACAATGCTTCATTTGTTGCCTGGGGGATCACAGCAGAAGGAGTAGTTAGAAACAACAGAAGCATCAATAGGGAAAATTAACCTTTCTCTCTTTTATGCTCATCACTGGTCTGCAGTTGGCACAGCTTCTATAAAAAATGATGAAGAAGGAGTTTTCATTCCCTGATCTTTTGGCTTCATTTATATGCTAAAAGTTAATTTAGATATTTACCAGTAAATTGTGTTAATCTTCACTCGGGAATATTCTTTTAACAAACATGGTCTATATAAGATTGTACCAAGGTAAAACATGGTATGAAAAGGTATGGCCATAAGAAAATCAGAAACTTTTTTTTTTTTCCCTGATAATAATGATTAAGAGTTTGGAAGAAAATAAGAAAAGTCAAAATTGAAAGTCACAAAATCTAGCTTGTCAAATTAAGGAGTCATATTTGGTATACAAGGCTTCCTAGATCTTGATTTAGGATTTGAGAATGGTGAAGCTGGAAGAGGCCTTAGAGCTCATTGTCCTGGGGGTGTCAGGCAGGACCCATCCAGGACGTGGCCCTGCCCCTTCTCGAGGCCATCTCCCCATGCTCTCCCCCATTGCTCTGCTCCAATCACACTGGCCATCATCACTGGTCTTTGCCATGCCTTATAAGGCATGGGGACTTGTTTTCAGCTTTGACAACATATGGCAGCAATGGGAGAAAAGACTACAAAAATGGGTCCCATTAGTGGCCTGACCAGACCTTCCAGTTTTCTCTCTGGATACAGAACTGGTCTCACTGGATCAGTAGGACTCATGGGATCTTAGGAAATTCATGGGCAAGGAAGGGGCCTCTGAAGAAAAGTAATGGACTTCTTGCTAATCTGGCATCAGATGGCTTGAGCTGGCTCTAATTCAAACTAAAAATAGATGGGACTAATTTGGCAGCCTCTATGAGAAAGAAAATGCTATGAACTGGGAATCTCACTTGCAGGAAGCTTATACAAGGATATCTGGGCAAGAATGCTTATTGCAACATTGTGATGGCAAAGGCATGCAAAAAATCTAAATGTTCATCAGTAAGGCACTTGTTAAACAGATGAGAAAGAATGAAGTAGATCTATATGTACTAATCTGGAAAGATGGCCTTGGCATACTGTTAAGTGATAAAAGCAAGGTGCAGCCCAAGCCACATAACACAATACAACTTTTTGGTTGAAAAAGAATATTTAGATATGTCTGGATAAGCACAGAGAAAAGTTGGAAGGCTCATGAACCAAACCATTAACAGATTTTTTTTTCTCCTGGAGACTGAGACTAGGAGATAAAAGGGGGATTTTCATTTCTTAGTTTGTATTGTTTTAAAAGATACGTTGGGATTATGGGTGAATTTTACTTTGCTATGCTTTTAATAATTCAGAGAGAGAGAAGAGAGCATGCAAGCATTATATGAAGCCAAAAGATGGGTCTAATGATCCAGCTTTCCCGGGAATCCAAATATCATGCCTTCACAATAACCCCCATCACTTGGAATAACTTGGACAGATCTCTGTTGCTTCTAGACAAATGAACGTAGAATGAACTAGAACAGTTGTCTAGTGAGTTTCAAATTGTTCATTAGTCATAAGATTTTTCTTTTTCCCACATAAATTGCCAACCCTCCAAATAAAAAAACAAATAGAATGAAGCTAGTCTGGGTTAACTTATCTGTAAAATGAGAGGGTTGGACTAGATAGATGATTTCAAACTCTGCTCCCAGGAGGAATCAGGGGAGGAAGTGGGGAGGGACACCTGGAGACCTAGAGTCAGGGGAGGAGGGATAAGAAAGCTGAGGTCCAAAGAAAGCAAGTGAAGTAGCTGGCCCAGCCTCCCCTAGCTGGTTCCAGAATAGAGTCCTGTTTTTCCTCCGCATCTACTTTTTCATACCATTTAGCCTTTGCAAAAGGAATTGTCTGAAATTCAACAGGAAATGCAAATTTTTGCTTTAGTTTACTTTGAATGTGAACAAGATATTAGATTTTTACCAGTTGATTATGCATCAACTTCAAGAAATCTCTTCTGTGCAAAAGAGAAAGGTTTAATCAAAAGTGTTTCTCATCAGAATGAATAGAGCTAAATGCTGTCTGCTGCCACTGATCATCAGAACACAAAACCTCAGGTGGTTGGCTGGCCTCCCTCTTGAACTCCCTTCCTCTCACCTTTTACTCTCAGGACTGATTCACGAAAAAGTAAGGGAGCAAACCTGCCTGTCATCACCAGTTTATGTACTGCTAAAATATGTGTCCTGTCATGGCTTCTCTGAAGTTCCCCAAGTACAGGTTCTGGTTTGCTGGGGGGAACACTGTTTAAATTCCAAGTCACCTTTCAGATCTGACCTATTTTGTAACTTAAATTCCATTTTCTTAGACAACTGAATACCCTTTATGGTGCTCCTTAATTATGCAAATTGCTGTTATTTTGTGTACGCAAATGATCCTTTAGAAAACACTGAGCTATGAATGTGGTGGCCCAGCTGCTGCAGGGTTAGATCACAGGTATTGGCGGAATCCCTCATGGGGTCTGAAGCTGCGGTGAGCTACCCTGGACTCATCCCTCTGAAAGGCAGGAATTCACACTGGGACCAAGACGTGGTGATGACAATCTGCAAACCCCAACAGGAAGGTGGGGTTTGCTATGTACGGGGTGAAATACTGAGGCACGACCTTCTTCCTGCAGCCCCACAGGAAGATCAGCCAAAGGTCTAGGCATTTGTCACAAGTGAACAAACCCTGGCCATCCCACACTAATGGCCTGGGGCCGAGTGCTCTTGTCAGTTGAAACTGGTATCCTCGGAGCCCAGCTAAATCCTAACGAGTCTTCCCCAAAGACACCCATTCCCACTAACTGCCCCCTTTACAGCCCAGCAGCATCACCACATGGCTGCTTGCTGGCACGCTCTGTCATGTTTTTTCGGGCTCCTCAACCAGATGGGCTCCTATTGGTAGGGACGTACTCTTCCTGTACACCGCATTCACTAATCTGGTCCATTTGCCAGCATTAGAAAGGCATTGAGCACATAGTAGATATTCAATAAATACTTCATCATTGACTACTCAATCAATTGGGAGGGGAATGTGCTCTTCAACCAAAGATATTATTCCTTTTTTGACCAGCAGTATATGGGAACCGAACATCTAGCATGTGGTTACCTGTTTCTCTTTGTGCCCGTTTGCTTAAGATAACCTTTTTGGCAAACACTCCACTAATCCTTAGAAAATAGGAGCTTGGAGATGCTAGGGTTATCCTATAGGATCCCTGATACATGGCTAACAGAAAATAACAGAAACACTTCATGCTGTCTTGAGTAGAAATACCTGGTTAGGGCTGAGTTGGCCAGGTAGAGACTGGGGTGCTGAATGAAAAGGAGTCTCAAACATCAATGAAAATGCAATGCCATAGGGAAAACATGGTATTCCCCAGCTCTTCCTGCTTTGCTAAGTAGATCAGAATGGAGGTGAAGACCAGCCTGCCCTCCAAGGAGCAGGGGTCTCAGACTACTTGTCCCTAAGGCATTTATTTTCCTGAGTAGCTTACAAGGGCTGAACTGAATTGCTAGTGCCGGTGCGGCCTCCCATCGCCCTCTTTCTCACCCTGCCTCAGTAATTGCCTGGATTCTCTAATAAAATGCTGAACAAACAGTTAACATGTATTGCTTTAGAGTCCACCCACAGCCTTGGCCAGCCCTCTTGCACACAAAGGCTGGAGAGTCACAGAAGCTGAAGCAGCTCAGGCTGGGCCCAGGCCTCCTCAGCAATCCCAGTTGGAAGGGGCAGTTCCAGCAAATGCCCTCACCCAATGTCTCTGGCAAGATTACTTTCAGCTCAGATCAGGGCCTGGGGGAACAGCCCTGTGACATTTATTAACCCTGGGGACACCTAAAAATGCATGACAGAAGTCCCTGAAGGAGCAATTCCTTCCCCAGGTGTGCTTGGAGGCCTTCTTTAGGTCTGACCTGATGGGGGAGATGAGTGACTTGCTTCTTGTTGGCTGAGCAGGATCCCCTACTAGCTCCCCAGCCCCTTGACAAAACAGGACTCATGGCAATACTTACCCCAGGGAGTGGCTGTGAGGAGTAAATGAAGGAGTCCTTATAAAAACAACTTTTTGGTGTTCATACTAGTGTTACATAAACATGATTTCTCATGATTTGAATGTAAATCAGCTGATTCTGCTTTTTAAAAAATCGTCAATTCATACTATTTTAATCAAAGCCTGATTACTAGTTTTGAAATGTAAAACAGAGTAGGATTTATAGAAATAGCCAGATATAAACTGATAATTGCCCTAACCCATTAAATATAAGCCTCGATTGGTATTATAACTCTCTTCCTAAACCATTCCCTTCTCCCACCAGAAGCCCCTCAGGTGCCAGCAAGCCCCAGTTCTCAGCCTTGTCCTGTCTGCAGTTCAGGCAGCTGCCTCTCAGGAATGGCCTGTCCTTTTGCATTTCCTCCTGTCACCTGCTTAGTTGGGAGCTGCTGACAGCCTGGACTCCTCACGCTAACATGCTGACCCAGCTCCAGAACCAGGAGTGATGGGCCACTCCCAGAGGAGGCTCAGAACGCCTTCTCCCACTATCTCCTGTGCTCACACCTTTCTTCCTCCAGGTCGGAGATAGACCCAAACATGGAGACAACATGATGTTTTATCTACTTATACTGCATCTCATCCTGACACAGTTCTCCCCCAGTCATAAGAAAAAGTAGCAGCTAAAAATCAAGTTACTAAGTTCAAATCCAACTTTAAGAAGTTGTTTTGTATTGAATTGCCTATTTTCAAGCCCAGCAATTGTACAATTTATTCTGGCCAGTTGTTTCTTAAAGGGGAAAAGCTCTATCTCTGTGTATTTTAAACACATGCAAATGTAATGGAACAGCTTTCAAGTGAAATTATATGTAACTATGAGAAAATATTGGTAACTATTTAATCTTGAGACTTGAAGTAGGAAAGAACATTTTAAGCATAAAAGCAAAAGAAGAACCCATAAATGAAGGACTTTATAGATTTGACTACATGAAAATGGAAAATTTTAAATACTCTCCACCAAAAAAACCCCCAGCAAACAAAATTAAAAGATAACACCCAGGGCTGAACGGTGTGGTGTAAAGAACATGAGTTTTGGGAGTCAGATACAGCTAAGTCTGATCTGAGTGCCAATTCCTTCACTCACTGGCTCTGTGTCCTTGAGCAGGATGCTCTCTAAGCCTCAGCGACCTGTCTGTAAAACGGGAATAATCATAATAATGATAATAATAGCAACTACCTCATAAGGTTGTTACTAGGATAAGGACTTTTTTGACACACATATGTAAAGCTCTTAGCATAGTGCCTGGCAAGTTTTAGGTTCTCAATAAATGTTATAATCATTACTAAGGGAAAAATATTGCAACGTGTGTAATACACTAAAAGCAAATAGCTTTTCTATATAAAAGGTATTTGTAGATTAGTAAGAAAAAATTTTTAAAAACAAATTAAAAAATGAGTTAAAACATGAAAAATCTCCCACAATGATTTCAAATCACCAATAAACATATGAAAAAAAATTCATCCTCACCGTAATCAAACACCTGCAGCCCCCTCCCTGATGTTAGGGATGCAACCTGTCCCAGGGTTGGGTCCCGCTTATTTATTTATTTACTTAGTGTCCTACAATTCAACTAATTCTTCCTTTTAAAAACTTGTGTTTCAGGTGTACAGTATTATAGTTCAACATCTGTATACAGTAGAGTAGACTACCATAAGTCTAGTTACCATCCATCAACACACAGTTGACTACTTTCACCCAACCCTCCAACCTCCTTCGCCTCTGGTAATCACTAATCTCTTCTCTGTATCTATGAGTTTGTTTTATTTTGTTTCTTGGGTTTTTTGTTTAAGATTTCACAGTTGAGTGAAATCATATGGTATCTGTCTTTCTCCATCTAATTTCACTTAGTATAATACTCTCAAGGTCCATCTATGTTGTCACAAATGGCATGACTACATTATGTTTTATGGCTGAATAGTATTCCATTCCATCTTCTTTATCCATTCATTCATCAATGGGCACTTAGGTTGTTTCCATATCTTGGCTATTGTAAATAATGCTGCAGTGAACAAAGGGGTGCATATATCTTTTCAAATTAGTGCTTTTGTGTTCTTCGGGTAAATACCCAGAAGCGGAATAGCTGGGTCATATGGTAGTTGTATTTTTAATTTTTTGAGGAATCTCCATACTAATTTCCATAGTGGCTGCACCAATTTACAGTCCCACCAATAGTGCATAAGGGTTCCCTTTTCTCCACATCCTCCCCAATATTTGTTATTACCTGTATTTTCAATAATAGCCATTCTAACAGGTGTGAGGTGATATCTCATTGTGGTTTTGATTTGTATTTCCCTGATAACTAGTGATGTTGAACATTTTTTTCATGTGCCTGTTGGCCTTCTCTATATCTTCTTTGGAAAAATGTCTATTCAGATCCTCTGTCCATTTCTTGAATCAGGTTTTTGTTGTTGTTGATGTAGGAGTTTTTAAATATATTTTGGAAAATAACCCCTTATTGGATATATGATTTGCAAATAACTTCTACCATTCAGTAGATTGTTCTTTGTTTTGTTGATGGTTCCCTTTGCTGTGCAGAAGCTTTTTAGTTTGATTTGGTCCCATTTGTTTATTTTTGCTTTTGTTTCCCTTGCCTTTGGAGTAAGATCCACAAAAACATAGCTAAGACTGATGTCAATCAGGTTACTGCCTATGTTTTCTTCTAGTAATGGTTATGGTTTCAGGTCTTTCTTTCAAGTCTTTAATCTATTTTGAGTTAATTTTTGTGTATGGTGTAAGATAGTGGTCTAGTTTCTTTCTTCCTTTTTTTTTTTTTGGCATATGGCTGTCCAGTTTTCACAACAATATTTACTGAAGAGACTATCTTTCTCCATTGTATGTTCTCTACTGCTCCTTTGTCATATATTAATTGTCCATATATGTGTAGGTTAATTTGTTAGTTCTTAATTCTGTTCCACTGATCTATGTGTCAGTTTTTGTGCCAGTATCAGTATAGTATAGTATAGTATAGTTTGAAATCAGGGAATGTGATACTTCCCCAGCTTTGTTCTTCTTTATCAAGATTATTTTGGCTATTCAGGGTCTTTTGTAGTTCTGTACAAATTTTAGAATTATTTGTTTAAGTTCTGTGAAATTTGCCATTGACATTTTGATAGTGATTGCGTTGAATCTGTAGATTGCTTTGGGTAGTTTGGACACTTTAACAATATTAATTATTGCAATCCATGAGCACAGAATATCTTTCCACTTATTTATGACTCCTTCAATTTCTTTCATTAATGTCTTGCAGTTTTCAACATATAGGTCTTTTACCTCCTTGGTTAATTTTTTAAATATAAATTTATTTATTTTATTTATATTTATTTTTGGTTGTGTTGGGTCTTTGTTGCTGCACACAGGCTTTCTCTAGTTGTGGCAAGTGGGGGCTACTCTTCGTTGTGGTGTGCAGGCTTCTCATTGCGGTGGCTTCTCTTGTTGAGGAGCACGGGCTCTAAGTGCACGGGCTTCAGTAGTTGTGGCTCACGGGCTCTAGAGCGCAGGCTCAGTAGTTGTGGTACATGGGCTTAGCTGCTCCACGGCATGTGGGATCTTCCTGGACCAGGGCTCGAACCTGTGTCCCCTGCATTGGCAGGCAGATTCTAAACCACTGCACCACCAGGGAAGCCCCTCCTTGGTTAATTTTATTCCTAGGTATTTTCTTCTTTTTGATTTGGGTTTGCATTGCTAATGGGTTTGTTTTCTTAATTTCTCTTTCTGATAGTTTGTTCTTAGTGTATAGATATGTCACAGATTTTTTAATTTTTTAATTTTTTTTGCCCACACCAAGCAGCTCTGAGGGATCTTAGTTTCCTGACCAGGGATCGAACCTGGGCCTCCTGCAGTGGAAGCGCAGAATCCTAACCACTGGACTGCCAGGGAATTCCCACCACAGATTTTTATATATTGATTTGGTATCCTGCTACTGTTCTGAATTCATTTATTAGTTCCAACAATTTTTTGATAGAGTCTAGGGTTTTCTATGTATATTATCATGTCATCTGGAAATAGTGACAGTTTTTACTTCTTCCTTTCCTATTTGTATACCTTTTATTAATTTTTCTTGCCAAGTTTCTATGGCTAGAACTTCCAATACTATGTTAGAGTGGGCATCCTTGTCTTGTTTATGATCTTAGAGGAAAAGTTTTCAGCTTTTTGTTGTTGAGTGTGATGTTAGTTGTGGGTCTGTCATATATGGCCTTTATTATGCTGAGGTATGTTCCTTTTATACCTACTTTGTTGAGAGTTTTTATCATTAATGTATGTTGAATTTTGACAAATGCTTTTTCTGCATCTATTGTATTAAAATACATCTAGTCTAAAATGTGAAGTGGATAGCTGGTGGGAGGCAGCTGCATGGCACAGGGAGATCAGCTCGGTGCTCGGTGCAGAGGGGTGGGATAGGGAGGGTGGGAGGGAGACACACGAGGGAGGAGATATGGGGATGTATGTGTGCGTGTGGCTGATTCACTTTGCTGTACAGCATAAACTAGCACAATACTGTGAAGCAATTATACTCCAATAAAGATGTTAAAAAATAAAATACATCTGGTTTAATGTGTCATTTAAGTCTGCTGTTTCCTTATTGATTTTATTTCTGTATGGTTTATCCATTGATGTAAATGGGGTGTTATAGTTCCCTACTATTATTATATTGCTTTTAATTTCTCCCTTTAAGTCCATTACTATTTGCTTTATATATCTTGGTGCTCCTCTGTTGGGTGCATATACATTTATAAATGTTACATCTTCTTACTGGATTGACCCCTTTATCATTATCTAATGCCCTTCTTTGTCTTTTATTACAGTCTTTGTTTAATGCCTATTTTGTCTGATATGAGTATATCTACTCCAGCTTTCTTTTCTTTTCCATTTACATAGAATATATTTTTTCCATCCTTCACCTTTGGTCTGTGTGTGTACTTACTTCTTCTTCTGTTTTTTTTTTTTTTTGCAAAAAACTTACCTCTTCTTCTTATTTTTTTGTTGCACTTTTTTTTAACTTTTTATTTTATACTGGAGTGTAGCCAATTAATAATGTTGTGATAGTTTCAGATGCACAGCAAAGCAACTCAGACATACACATACACATATCCATTCTCCCCCAGACTCCTCTCCCATCCAGGCTGCCACATAACATTGAGCAGAGTTCCCTGTGCTATACAGTAGGTCCTTGTTGATTATCCTTTTTAAATAGAGTAGTGTGTGTGTGTACTTACTTCTGAAGTGAGTCTCTTGTAGGCAGTATATAGATGAGTCTTGTTTGTTTGTTTTTTTTAATCCATTCAGCTACTTTGTCTTTTGATTGGAAAATTTATTCCATCTACATTTAAAGTAATTATTGATAGGTATTTACTTATTGCCATTTTGTTAATTGTTTTCTGGCTGTTTTTGTGGTTCCTATTTGTTCCTTTCTTCTTCTCTTTCTATCCTTGTGTTTTGGTGGTTTTCTTTAGCGGTATATTTCAATTCATTTCTCATTTTCTTTTGGGTATTTACTGTAAGTTTTTCCCCTGTGGTTACTATGAGGTTCACATACAACATCCTATGTAAATAGCAGTCTGTTCCAAGTTGGTAGCAACTTAAATGTGAACACATTCCAAAACTTTATATTTTTACACCCCTCCACATTTTATACTTGTGATGAGACATTTTAAATCTTTTAATTTTATGTATCCCTTAACTAATTATTTTAATTGTAGTTAATTTTACTACTTTTGTTTTTTTTAACATTCCTGGTTGCTTTATAGGTGATTATCCACCAGCTTTATATAATACTTTTTCCAGTGAAATCTTTTACTTTCATATGTTTTCATATAATTAATTAGTGCCATTTTTTCAGCTTAAAGAAGTCCCTTTAATATTTCTTATAGAGCCAGTTTAGTAGTGGTGAATGTCTTTAGCTTTTGCTTAACTGGAAAACTCAATTTTTCCTTCAATTCTGAATGATCACCTTGCTTGGTAGAGAATTCTTGATTGGAAGCTTTTTCCTTTCAACACTTTGAATATGTTATGCCACTCCCTTCTGGCCAATAAGGTTTCTGCTGAAAAATCTGCTGATAGTCATATGGGGTTCTTCTTGTATGTAACAAGTTGTTTTTCCCTTGCTGATTTTAAGATTCTCTCTTTATCCTTAACTTTTACCATTTTAATCATAATGTATCTTAGTGTGTGTCTCTTTGGGTTCATCTTATTTGGAACTCTCTAGGCTCCCTGGTCTTGAACGTCTGTTTCCTTCCCCAGATTAGGAAAGTTTTCAGCCACAATTTCTTCAAATAATTATTCTGGCCTTTTCTCTCTCTCTTCTCCTTTTGGAACCCCTATAATGCAAATGTTATTCCACTTGATGTTGTCCCAAAGTTCTCTTAGGGTATTCTTCATTTTTTTAAATTATATTTTTCATTTTGCTGCTCTGTTTGGGTGAGTTCCATTGCTTTGTCTTCCAGTTCACTGATTTCTTCTTCTACCTCATCCAATCTGCAGTTGAACCCCTCTAGTGGATTTTTTTCAATTCATTTACAACTTCTGTTTGGTATTTTCTTATATATTCTATCTTTTTGTGAAATTCTCACTGCATTTGTCCATTCTTCTCCTGAGTTCAGTGAGCATCTTTATGATCATTATTATGAACACTTGATCAGGTATATTGCTTATCTCCATTTCACTTAGTTCCTATTTTGAGGTTTTGCCTTGTTCTTTTAATTGGAACATATTCCTCTGTCTCCTCATTCTGCCTAATTTTCTGTGTTTGTTTCTATGTATCAGCTACCTTTCCCAGTCTTGAAGAAGTGGTCTTATGTAGGAGATGTCCTGTGAGGCTCAGAAGTGCAATCCCACCTGGCCACCAGTGCCAGTAATCAGGGGTGTCCCCTATGTGGGCTGCATGTGCCCTCCTGTTGTGTCCAGGTTGTAGCTACTCCTGCGGTACATTGGTGGGTGGAGCTGGCCCCATGAATGGTTGTGCAGCCTGGTTGTGGTGGCTGTTGTATGCTGGTGGGTGGGGCTAGCCCTTGAAATGGCTGTGTGGCTGCCACGGTGGCTTCCACGCACTGGTGGATGAGTTATTGCACAGCTGGCTGTAAGGCCTGGCCAAGGCACAGGGGTAGGCAGGGCTCTTGGTGGGGCATGCCCATTGATGCTAACAGGTTATATAGAGATTTCCGAAACGGTGCCCTCCAGTGCCAGTATTAGCAAGGCAGCCTGAGATCACAAAAATGGCTCTCGTCAGTGTCTCAGTCCCAGGGCAGTGTCCCAACTGGTTCCTGCCTCTTTGGCGGATACTTCAAGATTAGTAAGTGGGTCCCCCTCACCTATGGTCCAGGCACTTTCAATCTGGTGTTTTCGCACTGATTTTCAGGTTGAGTGAGTCTGTGCATGAGCTCTTTAAGCCGTAGTTTTCTGTTCTCTGGAGTTCCATAATTTTCCTGGACATATTTCCTGCTGGTTTTCAAAACCAGGTGTTTTGGGTGCTCATCTCTCCTGAGCATGATCTAAGGGCTGGGGTGCCTCATGTGGAGCTCAAATCCCTTGCTCCTCAGAAAAAACTCTGCCTTTGTGATCCTTCCCGATTGTGGATTTCCATGGCTAGGGTGTGGTTTTTTTCCTTGGCATGACCATATTTCTGTTTCTCTTGTTCGCCTTGATGTTGTCCTTTTACCTTTTGTTCTGGAGACTCTGTTCATCCAGTTTTCATGTCCTTTTTAGAGGGAATTATTCCGTATGTAGTTGTAGATTTATTGTGTCTGTGGGTGGAGGTGAGTTCAGGATCTTCCTATGCTGCCATCTTGAACCCTCTCCTGGGCCCTCCTCTTTTAAATATCAAACTACCAAGCCTCTAATATCTTCTCCCACCTGATCTGGCCAATGATTCTCCAATTTAGGATGTATTAGAATCACCTAGAGTGTAATCTACATACAGATTTCCAGACTCAACCTCCACTGATTCTGACTCAGCAGACCCAGAATGTAGCCCAGACATCAGCATTTTTAAACAGATGCTCCCAGGTCTCTTTGATGAAGATGACCCCCACCCACACTTTGAGAAGTTCTACCCTGTACCATCAAAAACAAGGGCTTGTTCCAGCGTCTTTCAGTTCCTGCAGTCTCTCTCTCTCTCTCTCTCTCTCTGTTTTCCTCTCCCAGAAAACTCCCTATGAACTCAGATCTTGAGAACAGAGTCCTGACTAACGAGGTGGGGCTCTTTTTGTTCTTCTCCTGATGATTTTTAAGCAATTAAAAAAAAAAAAAAAACAGAAAGGATCACAGGGTAATTTCTCCATAAGTCACCATGCTTTGTTAACTTATTGACATGCAAACCACTTTTAAAATTAGAGTTTTTATATCTTTCTGTATTTTCCAAGTTATTATAATGGAAACATTAACAATCAGAAAAAAAGTTGCAAAACTCCTAGTCATTCTCACACTTCGTATGTCATTCTAGCTGTAGCTCTGATGTCGCTTTCCCAAAAGTCTTTCTTCCCCATCTCAGGCTGGAGATGTTCTTATCTCTCCCATAGCATCCCTCACTTCTCCCATCAGGGCACTCTTGTCATCACCTGGTTACTTGTTTGTTCCCCACTAATTGTAAGCACTTCGGGGAAGGGAAGTATATATCTTGTTTATTTTTATAACCTCAACACATAGCCAATAGCTTTCCACACAGTAAGCTGTGAATGAATGAATTCTTCATTCCTCAGCAGAAAAGAGAACATTCAAGAAGCTAGAGGCGGGCTTCCCTGGTGGCGCAGTGGTTGAGAGTCCACCTGCCAGTGCAGGGGACACGGGTTCGTCGTGCTCCGGTCCGGGAAGATCCCACATGCCACGGAGCAGCTGGGCCCGTGAGCCACGGCCACTGAGCCTGCGCATCCGGAGCCTGTGCTCCGCAACTGGAGAGGCCACAACAATGAGAGGACTGTGTACCGCAAAAAAAAAAAAAAGAAGCTAGAGGCAAGACTGAACATGTTAAATAGAAATTTAAAAAATATTTAAAAACACCCAATTCAAATTTATAGAAATGAAAGTTAGAATGTCTGAGGTGAAAAGTACACTGAGTGGGACTAAGAGCAGAAGAAAGATTAATGAATTTGAAGACATAACAATAGAAACTAGACAAAATGGAACACATGGAGAAAAAAGACTTAAAAAGCAAACAGGTCATCAGTGAGCTGTGGAAAAACTTAAAGTAGCCCAATACATGTGTAATTAGAGTCCCTGGCTGGCAGGGTGGGCAGAAAAATATCTGAAGAAATAATGGCAGAAAATTTCCCAATTTTAATGAGAACTATAAGCCCACATTTCCAATAAGCTCAGCAAAACACAAGCAAAAGAAACATGAAGAAAATGACACTAAGGCATATAATAATAAAACTGCTTAAAACATTCAGTAAAGGGTAAATCTTAGGAGCAGCCAGAGGAAGAAAAGACACAACCCACAGAGAGGAACAAAGACAAGAACAGCAGGCTTCTCATTGCAAACAGGCAAGTGAGAAGATAGTGGGGTGACATCTTTCAAGTACTAAAAGGGAAACATTCTCAATTCTATACTCAAAATAATTTTCAAGAATGAAGGCCAGGACTTCAGACATTTCTTACATCTCCCTCTATCATGCTCCACCTAAAATGAACCACCTGCCATTCAAGGGCCTTTTTCCCTTTCTGAAGCCCTGCCCATCTCCCAAGTTTCAGCTCAAATGCCACCTTCTTCTTGAAACCTCTCTTGATTGCCCATTGGATTTTATTCTTACTTCTCTTAGGGTCTTACTATCCTTTGTTCTGTGATATGTGCTTGAGGATTTCCCCCTCCCACTAGCTGATGAGTTCCCTGAGGGCTCCTTTCTTGTTTTTCCTATCACCACAGTGTGCACCCACACTGCCTGGAACAGGCGCTTAGCATCTGTTATACTGACTTATATATTACCTAATCCCTGAAAGATTTCTTTTAAACTTCTTTCCAAGGTATTTCTGACGACTTAGAAGTACCTATTTATTCATTAACAAATACTTGATAAGTTGGGCCCTATGTTTATAAAAGGTAAGACAATCTCTGGGTACAAAAAGCTTGCAATATAGTTAATTAATATAATTTGTTGTTTATACAAGAGTTTTAAGTAAAATAATCTGGGTTTAATAAGAAGTAGATAGACTCTTGGTTAGAAACCCCCTGTGTCCAGGTCATGAGTATAATCATGCTCAGCATCTCCACTATTTCCTGGGTATACCTCCAACTGGAATTCCTTCCCTCCCAGACGCTGGTATTCAGTTGCCTCTTCAATATCTTCACTTGAACATCTAACAGAAATCTCAATGTCAACATACCCCAAACTGAACTCCTGATATTCCCCTCAAAATTATTCCATCTGCAGTTCTTCTATCTCATTAATGGCAATTCTATCTTTCCACTGCTTGGCCACTAACCCTGAAGTCACTGAGCTCCTTTCCCCCCCCCCCCCATATTCAAGCTGTCAGCAAATTCCATCAGCGGGACATCAGACATATCTAGACACTGTCCATTTATCATTCTACTGTTACCACCCTGGCCTCAGCCACTGTCTTTTTTCACTGCAGTAGCTAAATAAATGGCCTCCCTGCTACCACTGCCCACCCTCCCCACACAGAGAGTCTAGTCCCATCATAGTGATCCTTTGAAAAGGCAGGTCAGATCATATCACTCCTCTGCCTAAAATCCTCCAAAGACTCCCCATAAAGGCCAATGTCTTCACAACAGCCTGCAAGGCCCTACTTGAACTGGTCCTCTTGTCTTTCCTTCCCCCAGTTATCCTCTCCCAGTCTTCTTGCTGTTCCTTGTGCTCTGGGGATACTCTCCTGTCTCAGGGTCTTTGCACTTGCTGTTCACTCTGCCTAAACAGCCCGCCCCTAGATTTCCACATGGCTCACTCCCTCACCTCCTTCAAGTTTTTGCTCAAATGTCACCTTCTTAGTGAGGCCTTCCCCACCCAGAAGACTTCCAGTTGCATCTTCCCCTTCCTGCTCCCTAGTCCTCAACGCTGCTTTATTGCTCTTCACAGCACTCATCACTTTCTAATATTGCAGATAATTTATTTACTTTGGTTCTTGTCGGCTCCTCCCCCCTTCCCCCACTGAACATAAACCCCAACAGGACAGGGATTTGCATGGTTTGTTCATACTGTTTCTTGTGCACCCACAGTTGTGCCTGTGATATAGTAGGTGCTCAGTAACTACATGCCGAAACTAACACACACCTCCAAAACTCTTAGTATGAAAAGGAACTAGGTTCAGAGACTGTCAGATACCTTAGTCTATATTTGCCCTTGCTGAGTTGTGGATGCATTTTATGAGTGAAGAGGTATTCATCAAATACCTCACTAGAGGTCTAGCAAAGAGTGGAGATATATTTAAAGAGACAAGGTGACCAAAGATGACAAATTAGAGACCAAAACTGTACACAAACAAAGTTTTAGTTATGCGATACAGACAGTAAGTGCAGAAAAGGTTAGAGGTGGAAGAGATGAGTGTTTTGAAGTGAGCTAAGAATCACTTGTCTCCCCCAGGTCTCTAATGGAGTTTTCTGAAGCAGGAGTACTGCTGGAATAATCTCTCACTAACTGTTAATAACAATATTTTGTGCTCACATTGTTTCCTTCAACAAGCATCTTCAGTTAATTTTTGATTTTTATCTAAGCATTCTTATCTTCACCTTATAGTCAGAAAAGTATACATAAACCACAGTTAAGTAACTTGTCCAATGTTGGGGGAATGGACAAAGAATTAATCCATTATCCCAAACTCTGCCCTTTGGCATTCTTTGTACATAGCAAAACCATTTGTGAAGATGTTTTGTCAACCTACTCCCTGCTCAGTCTCCTCCTTCCTCCGCTCAGAGAATAGCTACAAGTGGTTAGCCCAGAAAATATTTAGAGGAGGTCCTTGGGTTGAGATGCTCACCCACAAAATAATTGTTGATGATGTTAGCATCAGAACATTGGCTGGATGGAACTGTTGGTTTGACAAACATGCTGTTCCTATGGGGTTCAAAAAGATTTGGTCTATGAAAGGATAAATGCATGAGTTCACCTTGAACATGAATAAAATATTTGCAAATTATCCTTAGTATAATTAACGTCCCTAAATTCAATACCAAGCATATATATTGAACCCATGAACCATAAAAATGACTATCTGGGAAATAACATTCTTTCTAGAAGTCTGTGTGCTTCCCTTATGGCACCCGAGATGCCAGACCTTGGAGTTATTCTACAACCTGCCCTTTCTCTGGCAAGTTCTATTGATTCAATCTCCATTGTTTTAATTACAAGGCTTCAAAAGTCCCTGAAGCACAAAAAGGAAGGATTTGAGAAATAGTAAATATCAGTAACAACAAGCTAACATATATTGAGTTCTAGGCACCATGCTAAGGACTTCACCTAGATTATTGAATTGAATCCTTATGATAACACCTAAGGTAGATACTACTGTCATTGCCTTCTTAAGAATGACGAAACTGAGATTCAGAGAGGTTGAGTGATCTGTTAAAGGTCACATAGCTAAGAGGGGAGCTAGGAGTAAACACACATAAAGGCTTTTGGGTCTGCCTTTTAATTTTTAGACTTGTAAAGACCTCTCTCATAGAGAAGACAGAATTCTTCTTGGAAGAAATGGGTTCTCCTTTCCTTGAATATTCTTTTACCCTTCAGTTTTCCTTCCCTCTTTTTCCTCTCATATTCAGTCTCAAAACAAATTTAGCATCCTCACTTCTAAACTAACCCACTTTAGGTTCCTCAATTCTGTCCATGATGCTACCATCTTTGGACGGATCTGGATCGGGTGGCTCCTTTCTCTTTCTTATATCCAATTAGTTCCCAACTTCAATGCATCCTTATTTCTTGGTATTTCTAGGATCTATATCTTCTCCATTTCTGATGCCATCACCTTAGCCAGACAGAACCATTTCCTGCCTGGACTAATGCAATAATTTCCTAACTTCCTTCCTGTCTCTTGTCTCTCCCCTGTGCAGTCCTTCCTGCATTGTACAGACAGACCTGTCCTATAAAACCACATTCTTCATGATTGCCCCTTGAAAAATTCTCCCAATTGCCCATCAGATTCATTCTCAACTTTTCAAAAGTAGAAATTCAAGGCTCTCTCATGTAGCCATCTTAATTCCTCTCCCACAGCCCAAACTCCCCAGTGCAGGAAAGCTTCTTGCTCTTCCAAGCCTTGTACTACGTTCATTCCTGTCCCTAGACCTTGGCTCAAGTTATTACCTGCACTTGGAATGATTTTCCCTCCTTGCCTGCTCAAATCTCACCAACCCTTCATTGCCCATTACAAGTTCTGTCTCCTCCATGAAACCTGCCTTCATCACTTTAGTGAGGATTGCTTTTCTCTCTTTGTCACTGCCCTGACGCTTACTGTAAAGGATTTTTCTCTAAAGGTCTTCCTGTTCACAGGGATTGATTCCAAGGTCCTCAAATGCTGCCTAAAGGGAGAAGGCCTTTCTACCTTTGAGAGAAAGGATTCCAGACCCCAATCACACTAAGTTACTGAAAAACTGGGGAATTATTTTGCAGCTGCCAGCTCATCATTTTAGCTTGGGTACAGTTATCCACAATGCATTTCCAAGTCCTTCTCAGTTTTTACATACAGCCAATGCAGGATCTCCAAAGTTCCCAGCACTTTGATAAGCACAAGAAACTTTCTGAGTGGCAAGATGAAGGGGTTATTCTACCTATTGTGTTCAGAACAAATTGCATTTTAAGTGATCTTTAGTTGGCCTTGTTGTTTTAACTCTACCTTTCAGTAAAGAAAATTGTGTCTCAACTTTAGTCAGACTAGAAGTAAATTATATCTACTTAAAATATAGAGCTATTAAAACCCAAAGAGCTACATAAAAAAAAGCAACTGATGGGCTGAAAAATGCTCCCTTTGTAGAAGAATTACAACCTAAAATCATCATCTTGTTTTACACAACATGACCTTTAGTCTGTAGATAAAATGCATGTAAATGAAGCTTGAATGTCAACTAGATTTGGCCAAGGATTTTTTCTGGTGCGAGGGGAGGGAGGGAAGGAGAGTTTGAATAATGTAGATTTTTTTTTAAATGTCTTTTTTTCCAGATAAGTATGTTTTATCAGATATAAAGACTATTTTGATAGTTCTCACATAGGTACCTATATCCTAGAGAACATGAGACCCCTAAGAAGTAAATTGTTCTCCTTTCTTAGAAGTTTTTTGCTCTACCTTCCACTCACATTTTGTCAATTTTCCAAATGAAAGCACCCAAAACTTTTTTCAGGACTGCCACCAACAGGAATCAGCAGGAGTTAACAACAGCTACGCCAGTCAGAAATGGGGTGAATGTGACTCTCTTCTAGTGGGTGTCAAACCTCGTCATCAGTGGCCATGAAGAAGGGGTGAGGCCCCAGGAAAGCCTGAACTGTTGAAGAAGCCTTGTTCCCATATCAAGGCTAATTCTGTTTTGTTTTCAATGACAAGATGATTTAGGTTGGTGTGATGCGCCACCCTAGGCTTCAAAAGGCCAAATATGATCCCGAAGCAGCAGCTGATAAAAGCACATATGATCAGACAACTTGGCATTCTGAAGAAAGTGGAGATGAAGAGTAAACCCAGAAACAAGATACTGAGGGCTTTGGACAAGGAGGGCTGCATGATAAAGTCATAGTGATTAATCTCAGTAACAGCAACAATGAACACTTACTGGAAATCTGACTATACCAGGCACTGTCCTTTACCTACATTATTTCCCTTAAACCTCCTAACAGCCCTATGAGGTGCATACTATTATCTTAATCTTACAGAGGAGGAAACTGAGGGTTGGGGAAATTAAAAGACTTGCCCAAGGTCACCCAGCTACCAAGCTGTGGGCCCGGGATGAGAATCCATCTGACTCGTGGGTCAGACGACTGCCACAACATACCTCAGGGAAGCATCAGGGAGAGAGAATTGGGCTGCAAACCTGACTGTGAAAAAGGAATCCCAGGTCTCTCAAGTTAAGGGCAGGAGCACAATGGCTGAAGGTGGCAGTAGCGCCATGTGGAGGTGAGCTTGGAACAGCCAAAGATGGATCCTGAGACACGGGTTTTACAGAGGATGAACAGCCCCTTGGCATTGGAAGACCCGTGATCTGAGCAGTTGTTCTGCAACTCACCCCGACAGGGCTCTCCGCCCAAGGATCTCTCAGCCTGTCATCTAGTGGGCAGTGGTACAAAATGACAGGCAGGTCTGAGGGATTCTGCTGTCTCCCCAGAGTGGAGTGGCACTTTTCCAGGGGGGGACCATGACTTTGAGTTCATTTTATCCTTGGCACAGTGGCAGTGAAGGTTGAAGGAAAAGCAGGGAAACAGCAGAAAAAGATGAGAGTGGACAATTCACCAGGCCCAAGCAGGTCCATCCTGCTCAGGCTGTAAAGGCTCAGCAGCAGGCTTGTTCCTGTTGCCCTCACCTCTGCTGCTTTGGCTAGAAAGAAGCTAGGATCTTTTGAATAGCCACAGGACCTGAGAGCAGGTCCAAATGGTTTAATGCCTTTCATGTGGTCAACACAACTCCCCTGTCCCTACGGGTCCAGATGCTCAGTCTTGACCCATTTGTTTCTCACATAAATCCTTAGAGAATCATGACAACTGTACATCTACACTGAATGCTTTATTTTCATGTGTGCAAAATATGTGTCAATGAAGAAAGTGTCTGAAGGATGTAGCTAAGGGGCCAACTCTCTCCTGTCTTCCTCACATACCATCATGACCTGATACGTGAGTGAAGTTTACGGGTGTGTTCACCGTACCAATACCAGACACAGTCTTAGCAGAGATGTAGCTTCAAATTCTCTCTTACCCTTGATACCTGGAAATGGCTTCTAACATGCAAATTAACCCCACAGTGTCAGGTGTGACATCCCAAGTGCCCACATGCACATGCTGCTATGAGGAAGGCCACGGAAACCCACCTCCCAGTCTCTCCGTGTGGGTTATTACTTTGGCTGCCCAGTCTTTTTTTGTTCTGCTCTGTTAGGCCTCTGAGCTCTCATTAGGGTCCACTTCATGTGACAGGACCTAATGGGGTATATGTTTCTCCCCTTCAACTGAAGAGAACAGATGGGGTGTGAAACAAGGCCTAGATATGGGGTTAAATGGCTGGCTAAAAGCTGTCCTAACACTGACTGCTCTTGACTTGGGAAGTCAGCTTATGGGGAGCAAAGGCTTAAGGGCTGGCTCAGCCCCACAGCCTCCCTCTAGAGTGAAACCACAGTCTCAGGGCAGCTCTGTCCTGGGCTCTGTTTCCTTGTGGGAGGTCTTAAACTCCAGGGTTAACCCTATGCTAGAAGAACCCTGATTTTACTAAATTAGCTCTCCAAAGGAACCATCCCTAGCACCCCTCCGTTCCCATGGACCACTGTCTAAATGAGAGGTTGGCAAAGTTTTCTGCAAAGGACAAGGCAGAAAATATATTAGGCTTCGTGGGCCGTATGGTCTCTGGCACAACTACGCAGTTCTCCGGTTGTCATGTGTCAAAGCAGCCACAGACAATACATAAACAAGTGGGCATGGATGTATTCCAGTAAAGCTGTATTTATGGTTACTGAAACCTGAATTTCATATAATGCTCAGATGTCGTGAAATATTATTCCTCTTTTTATTTTTTTTCCTATCCATTTATAAATTTAAAAATCATTCTTAAGTCATGGGCTGCACAAAAACAAGTAGCAGGCTTGATCTGACCTGAGGCCATAGTTTGTTAACCCCTGGTCTAAATCCTCAGCTTTTACACCCTGGAAGCGACTCAGTTCGAGTGGGAAAGGCAGGGGTTACCTTCCTTTCCTTCAAGGAAACATAGCATCCATACGAACAGAAGTTGTAACTACAGGTAATGTAATTTTTGTCCCCTGTAAACAAGATAATGCATAGATCCATATAAGTGCACCTCATAGCAGTCATCATGAAAAGTGCTGTTTGCTATAATGCATTACTGCTTAACATAGCTGGAATCTCCTCCTTGAGAATGACCTTCAGAACACATGTTTGTGAAAAGCCAGAGTGACAGGAAATCTCCATCCGCCGAAGGTGGAGTTAATGTTTAGAGACAGCCAGAAACAAAACAAAATGAAACAAACCAAACCAAACTGAATGCAAAAAACCATCTCCATTTAACCACCAATAATGATAACAATGGCCTAGATACCACTATCCTTTCAGAACCAGGCTGGGAAATCAGTGGTGGGGGTGGAGGTTGTGCTGGAACTAAATAAAGCCATTTTTGTTCAAAACTACTCATTATTACGAGGTGAGCCTGCTGCAAACTAAGCTTGGAAGTCCTAACATGGCCCCTAACAATGTGAGTGTTGTTTGCCCAACACACTGCCAGTCAATTCAAAAACATTTTGAGGGAATTTTTGTCAATACTTCAAAGCCAAGAGATTTCACATAAAAAGTCAGATTTTTTACTTTTACTGACAAAATCAAAAGATCAGGCACACTGGGCTCTCGTTCTCATACAGCAGCCACAGCAAAAGCCTCCCCTATAGACACAGCACATGAACCTTGGGCTGGAGCAGTCCCTACCATGCCCTATGGCCCCCAGCCCAGGGGCAGCTGCCATGTAACCTTGTGCTTATGGCCTTTTCACTCACGATAAGAGTAACACAATCACATGGTTCAAAAGTCAAAATGATGCACAAAGCTATGCAGTGAATGGCTCATTCCCACCTCATCCCCACCCTCCCTAATACTTTTGTTAACTTCATTTATTTTTCCCCCTTCTTCCTTACACTTTTGTCACTTAAAATATATCCTGGGGATTGTTCCCATAGCAGAACACAGAGAATTTACTTATTCTTGTTTTACAGCTACCTCGTATCCCAGTGGATGTATAGGTCAGTTTATTTAACTAGTCCTGTAGTGGACACAGGTTAATAGTCTTTTCTTTTTACAAATATTCTGCAATGAATAACTATGTGCATACGTCATTTCAGAGCTGATAAAGTCTGTTGTGCAGGATAAATTCCCACAAGCAAGATTACTGGGTCAGAGGGTAAATGGGTTTGTAATCCAAAGGTATTGCCAAATTGGCTTCCATATGGGTTGTAGCATTTTGCACTCTAAACAGCAATGCAAGAGCATGTCTGTTTCCCTTCAGTTTCCCCAACAGAATATGTCGACAAACTTTTGCAGTTGTCATTCTGACAGGTAAAAATTATATTTCAGAGCAGTTGTAATTTGCGTTTTTGAATCAAGAGTTCTTTTCCTGTGTTTTTAAGAGAAATTTGTATTTCTTTTCCTGAGAACTATCTGTTCCATACTCCTACTGAATTCCTATTTCTGTTGCAGATTTCCCTATTAAATTCTTATCTTTTTAAATCAACTTCTAGAACTGCTATATATATTCAGAAGAGTAGCCCTGTACCTATGATATGAGCTGCAAATATTTCTTTCCAGTTTGTCATTTATCTTTTGCCTCTGTTTATGGTGTATGCGTTTGTTTTTATTGTTTGTGATGCAGTTTTGTTGTTGTGTGTGCTTTTTAAATGTGGTTAAATTTACTTATTTATTGTTTGCTTCAGGCTTTTGAGTTATAGTTTGAAAGAAAGGTATTCCCCATTCCAAAATTAAAAATGAATTTACTCATATTTTCTTCTAGCAATTTTAGAGTTTCATTTTCTAAATGTAAATCTTTGATCCATTTAAAGCTTGTTAAGGTGCACATTGTGAGAAGTAAAACTTTCTTGGGTGCTCGACCTAAGATTTCAGGGAGGATGATAAAGCTACCAGAACATCAATAAGAGTGAGACCTGAAGAATGGGTGAGAGAGAGCAGCTGATGAGAGGAAGGGGGAGAAGAGGGGTGGTGAGGGAGTGGAGACTAAACAGAAGCAGCATCTCCTGCAGGAGTTCCTGGCAGATGGGTTCCATTACTCACTGGTACCCAGGGCCCCTTTTATTACTTTTCTCCAAAGTACCCACTTACTTTTAAAGATTTAATGTGTTTGGCTGTACCAAACTAACTGTACTTAAGTAATAATTAGTTATGTTGCCCTTTTGGTTTTTTTTTTTTTTGGTACGCGGGCCTCTCTCTGCTGTGGCCTCTCCCGTTGCGGAGCACAGGCTCCGGACGCGCAGGCCCAGCCGCTCCGCGGCCTGTGGGATCTTCCCGGACCGGGGCGCGAACCCGAGTCCCCTGCATCGGCAGGCGGACTCTCAACCGCTGTGCCACCAGGGAATCCCCTGTTGCCCTTTTAACAAGGTCATTTACAGCTGCCAATCAGTTTCCGGTCAGACTGTGCTAACCAGAATGACCACGCTGAGTTGATGTACTTTCAGCCAAAAGCACAGAACTTAGAAGTGTCAGTTGGCTTAAGAAGGCTCATCTTGGATAAATGAGCCATTTTGGAAGACTTTTTGGAATGCTGAAATTAGTCTGCATACAGCTTACTTCTTTGTTCCTAGATCTCTAAGGACATGGGACTTCTGATTTCACCCTCATTCAAGACCTACTGGTGCTATATAAAAGGGCAAGGGAAAGTGTAGACTTCAACCTTCAGAAGTGGGCACATTGAACTCCATACTGTACACTAAATAGTTCTCTTAGCAGCTTTTCTACTCAAGGTGCCCTGAGAAAGTTCTTAAAAATTGTTTCCTCATGTGAATAATGCTCTGTTCTGAGAAAAACAGAGAGTAAAAATGAGAAAAATCTGCAAAGGTGAATGGTGAGAGTGTTGCTAAAATAAAGTATGTAAGGGGCTTTTCACCAATTAAGTTGGTTCCTCTGCCCAAAGTAGAGGCCTCAAGGGAGAACCGATGAGCGTGAGATGCTTAACACAGCTGACCGTCATCGGGAAGGCATGCCAAGGTCCTTTGTGTTGGTGAGTGGGCACCACCCTTATCAATTAATTCAGAATCTCAGGGAGGTGGGGCCTAGGCATCAGTCATGTTTAAACTCCCCATATGATTTCAATGTGCAACCACTGCTCTGGAACGGTGTTATTCAAAGTGTTTTTCTCAGACCAGCAGCACTGATGTCAGCGGGAACTTGCTACAAATGCAGAAGCTCGGGGCCCAACTTAGACCTTCTGAATCAGAATCTGTATTTTAACAAGATCCCCAAAATATTCACATGCACATTAAAGAAGCCATGGTCTAGAGGAGCTTTTCTCAAAGTGTGGCACCTAGACCACCTGTATCAAACTCATCAAGGGGTTGGGAAGGTGGGGGAAATGGGGATCAGGAAGGAAGCCGATTCTGGAGATTATAATTCTACAAATCTGAGGGTGGGGCCCTGAAATCTGCATTTTTAATATGTTCCCAGGTGATCCCTAAGCCTACTGTTTGAGAACTACTCCCAAGAGGAATATGATAGTGGCTTTCTCCTGGCCTGCATAGAAAGTCCCTCAGTGACTCCAAAAGGTCAAAGCACACCCATTGCAAGTGGAAGATGAGTTGGGGATAATCTACAAGTGCTTCTCAGCTTGACAAATGTAATGTTTCTGCTGACTTGCAACAGAGCAGGTGGTGGTAGTTAAATCAGCTTTCATACTGACACAGAAATGAGTCTCTGCGTTCTCTTGGGTTAGCGACTGAACAGGATGCAATTTGGATACATAAGCCTCTACCTTAAAAGCAGGATTAAAAATATAAAATGTTGATGTTCAGATGCATCCTTCTCAGACGATTTCAAAACCCCCTCAAAATGCGTGGTGGAGAGCCAAGAAAGAGCGAATTCTCTCAAGAAGATTTCTTCATTTTACAGAGCTCTTTTTTTCGAAATTTTTGCTTGGGCCCAGATTTCTAAATGATAACGTGGGTAAAAACTGAATCCAGGAATGGAAAATGTGATCTTTCTCAAAAGATGTGCTTGAAGTGTGTAGTACTTCCATGTAGTTTTACTTTATCTTTTTTATATAAAATACTCCTTGATTGATTGATTGATTTTTGGCTGTGTTGGGTCCCTGCCGCTGCCCATGGGCCCTCTCCAGCCGCGGCGAGCCGGGGCCACTCTCAGCCGTGGTGCTCGGGCCCCTCATTGCAGGGTCCCCTGCCGCCGCAGAGCATGGGCTCCAGGCACGCGGGCCTCAGCAGTTGTGGCTCCCAGGCTCACTAGTTGTGGCTCACGTGGGGGCTCCAGAGCGCAGGCTCAGCAGCCGTGGTGCAGGGGCCCAGACGCTATGCCGCATGTGGGATCCTGCCGGACCAGGACTCGAACTCTTCCCCCACCCTCCTCCTCCCCTCCCCCCTCGCATTGGCAGGCGGACTCCCAACCACTGGGCCACCAGGGAAGTCCTCCATGTAGTTTTAAAAGCACTTCAGCTCATGTAAGATATTTTTAAACTTCTATAACAGGTTTAAGTGGATTTATCTTCAAATACCTAGGATTCCAAATATGGCTCACACTTGACTTGAGGTGACAGAACTGAAATCTTTGTAATTTTAAAGTGAAATAAGACCATAGTGGTTTTAACGGATAATGAAATGAAATGGGGAACTGCAATGTGATCTAAATGTATAATTACTGAGTTGAAATCAGCAAAAGCAAAGAAAGTCAACACTAGAAAAGATTTCTGAGGCTTTGCTTTAAATACTTTTTTTAACAGTAGTGTTTCTTAAACCTTCTGGGGGTAGTGCAATGGAGCCCCTTTGAAAATCTAACGAAAAGCAATGGACTCTCCCTAGATGCACGCGCCTGCGAGAGCACACGTTGACATTTTCTGAAGTTCCATAGACTTTTTAGAGCCCATATGATGAACCTCAGCTTTGGCGTTGCGTTTTAAGAAAATTGCTCTATGTTGATTTCCACTATTTGTAAGCACTTTAGACACAAGATTAAGTTTCTCCGTAGAAAGGTCGTGGGGTTGGTAAGATTAGGGCTGATTGTTTTCACTTAAACAGAGACTATTAGGTCGGCAGTCTTGTGCTGATGAGCCGAGGCCAGGAGAAACGCCAGACTACTAGATCGTGCCAGGGAAAGAATCCCTTTATTGAAGAAGCCTGCGCTCTCGCAGAAATGCTACCTCCGTGCTCTCAGGGGGCCCCTACGAATTGCACAGGCACAGCCCGGGGCTGCTGTGGCTCCTGGCACACCAGAAGGTGAAAACTTATGTCCAAAGTTAGGAAGCAGGCTCTTAAAAACACTGCCTACTCCCCTCATTTATCTGCAGACTGAACGACGTCAGAGGTGGAAGACTTACCCCTTCACTCCCTCCTCCATTTAACAATGAAGAAACTGACCCCAGAGGGTTAAGGTGCTTGCCAAGGTGACTTCCCCAGAGGGCTCACACCCAGGACCTCTCCCCACGACACCTTGCCATCTGGCCAGGGGAGGAGAGGGCGTCTAGGGCTCTCTCCCCACACTGTACGCCGCCCACCCCGGCGGGGGCGTCAAGGGGAGCTGAGACCCCGCCTACCGGCACCATGGAGTAGGTCATCATCAACAGCATGTCGTGGCTCTGGGCGCGGATGTGCTGCGCCGGCTCCACGCCGTGGCTGCGCTTGTTGCGCGCGGCGCTCACAGGATCTGGCGGTGGCGCGGGCGCCCGGCGAGGTGCGTGACTCAGCTCCGCCAGGAAGGCGCGCAGGGCGCTGTCCTCGCGCTGCTCCCGGCCACACTGCGCCTCCAGCGCTCGCAGCGCCGCGCTCAGCCCGCGCCACTGGCACAGCGCGAACACCGTGCCCGCAGCATTGAGCGCCGAGAGCAGGGCCACGGCGGCCAGGGCGCCGCGCAGCCCCCAGCCCGCGCCCCCGCGGCCTCGCTCCGCGCCTCCGGCCATACTCTGTGCGCCTCGGGCCAGGTCGGGCAAGGCTCTGCCACCTTTCAACCCCGCAGCCTTTATACGCTGTGGGCAAGCTGTGGGCTGGTGGCAGCGCCGTGAGTCACGCCGCCCTTTGGCCTGGCTGGCGGGGCGGGTTGGGGACAGTAGTGGTGGCGCCCGAGCAGCCCGGAGGGACAGGCAGGCGGAGAGGGGGAGAGGAGCGAGTGGAGACAGTCCGCGGAGGGGGGCAGGGCTCACGCTCCTGGTGCCCGGCCAAGCAAACCAGCAAACCCGTCTCTCCTTCCTTTTCCCCCGCTGCCCTGCGCGTGGGCATTGCCGTGGCCCAGACGGTCAGAACGAGGGTCAGACTGAGGGGGAGAGCAGGAATTCTTATGGCCTGAGAAGTCGCTGGGTTCCACCCCCTCCTCCCCCCACACTGCCCTCTCTGGAGAAAAGGATCAGCATGCCCAGATGCCAAGGCATGTGCCCACTGTCCCTGGGAGGTCTGCTGCTGGGCTGGGTCCCAGGCTGCCTATCATTCCTCCCCAGGGTCATAAGGCCTCATGTGGCCACTGAAGACCCCACTCGATCTTTCCTAGGAAGGGAATGGCTAGAGACAGGGAAACAGCTGGCATTGGAGGGTTAAAAAAGCCACCCATCCAGAAAAGCCCAGCCCTGCATGACAAGCAGGAATCATCTGTGAAGGGAGATTATTCAGGATGTGACAGGCCAAGAACTCTCCCATGAGACCCATATCTGGGAGGTAGCAAGGTGATGAGAAAAAAACCTCCAGAGTGGAAATCAGGAGAACTGGTTCTAACCCTATCATGCTGCTAGCCAGCTGGGGGGCTTTGACATGTCCCAAGACCACTCTGGACTGATTTTGAGGTGCTTTCTGGCTGAAGGGTTGGGACTCTGGGTCCCTGCTGGACCTTACCTTACTTAGCCTGTCTTACTTGAGGGGGCAGTTGCCTCATACCTCCTGGCTACCCCTTCACAGCCCCCACCATTTCCTGTTAGCTCATTTGCTTGCTGTGCCTCAAGGGCCACTGTCCCCCCCTCCCCCAAGTGACTGAGGTCACTTCTCAGTCTCCTCCAAGGACCTCTTCATCCCTATTTTTCTCAGCTTTCTCTAGAATGGCTCTGCCTCCCTGGGGCCCCAGGGCCTGCAGGAGGCCCTGGTGGTGTGGGAAGCCACAACTAGAAGACAAGATTGCGGTTTCCACAGCCCATTATCTCAGAGAAGGAGGTGGCTCCCTGCCACTGAGCCAGCTGGAGCTTCAAGGTTCTGTGTCAAGGTCTGGACTCCTGAGTTTTAATTGGGACATTGACCAACTTGCATATTCTTAAAAGAACATCCAGGATGAGGAATCAGGAAAGCATGAAGGCCCAAGTGGTTCATGAAGGACCTCAACTATGGGGACATGATGTCTGGGAGGGGATGGGGGTGATACAGAAAATGTTGTCCAGTTCCTCCCAACTCCAACATATTATGACCTATTGGAAGAACTGCCATGTGCCCTCATCTCTTTTCATCTAGGCATAGGATGCCAACTGTCAGGCTTAGGACCAATGGGGAAAAGCCATGGAGAGACAGAGTTGGAGGTCGGTCGGCCCCAGTAAGATTTTCATTATGTCACTAAAAACTTACTGAGCGCCTACTGTGTGCTGGGCACAGTAATGGGTGTTGGAGGTACAGAAATGAACAAGACAAGCAGCTTTTTCAGTGTAAGCAGTTGGAGTCCCAAGGAGCCTCCTGAGCTTCTCTTTAGCCTAACATTCATACAGTTTCTATTGCCAGACCATCTGTCACCAATGCCCACCATTAATAACAGAGTATACAGCTCCTGAGGTTAGGGGTCACATCCTGTTTAACCCTGTCTCCCCCCAACAACCAGCACAGTCCCTCACTTAAAATGGCCATTCAATAATTACCTGTTAAATGAGCAAATTAACAAACGAATGAAAGGCTGTATGGTGAGGGCAAGGCTATGTTAAATGACGTGTGTGTAGTGGTGGTAGGGCTTAAGAATGAAACCCTGCTTATGCCACAGAACAGGCCCCACCGTCCTTGGAAGGCTGCCTGTCTAATGGTCAGGAGAGTGAAAGTAGCCTGACACACACATCCCCACCCTTTCTGGTTCAGAGCCCACAGGCAGTAGAAGATGTTCAATGGACTTTAGTGTGGTTGGCTATGGGCTGTCTGAACTTGCTGATATCCATATACTGTGCCTGTGCTGTTGACCAACTTCTTAGTTCTTCCAGATCTTAGTTCTTTAGTTGGGTTATAGTATGCTTAAGGAAGGGACCTCTCTTCACTGTGTCCATCACAGCATGGACTTGTGCAAAGTAGTAATATTTGATTAACTGATTGTCAATGCTTTTGTAGGAACAGAACTTTGAGTGGGTGGTAAACTTGGCCTTTTGTCTGAATACAGTGACTTTGAGATTGGTTATGTGGGGCGCTTTAATCTGTGGCTTCCTAAGCCTCCTGAGACTTTTTGAGAGGCTGATATGTCTATGTAGGCTGCCCTGTCTAGTATTCTCTGGATGAGCTGGTATATTCTACTTATTATTAAAAAATAAAGTTAGCTATTAATCTGGCCTGTTTTGTTGATATAGGGGGTTCAAGATACAGCGAGGACATGGGGAGATATCTGTTTCCTTTTCTGGAGACCAAAGAAGGCAAGAACATCATGTGCTATCTTTACGGTGAGAAGTAGTTTTTCCATTAAAAGGCAGATGCTTCGTTTCCAAAGGTTAAATAGAATGGTCCTTAGAAAATGATTCCAGCTGGTTAACTTTAGGGCCCTGGAGAATAAAATCCAATTCAAGAATATGCTCCAACTTTAATTCCATGGCATTTTCTCCTGATTGTGAAGTGAATAATTTTCATTTACTTTAAGGCCTGGCACTTGGGTATTTTGGTCCAAAGGTTGGCAGCTATGTTGTGACTTCTGATGGTGCTTTGCTGCCTCTCCAGCCCCACCCTTCCTCTTTGCCACCGGTTAGGAAGAAAGTCTCTCTAATAATTGCCAGCATGTGCGTCTATCTTCCGCCCAACACCTCTGGTTTTAACTCCCCATTTCTACATTTTAACCCCAAGAAACTTCAAGCCACCCAACCAAAGTTAGAAATTCTCTCATTTTCCTTGTTTGTTCACTCGTTCATTCATTTAACGATTCATTTATCCACTTATTCAACAAATCGAGTGCTTACTATCTGCCAGGAACTGTGCCAGGAACTAGGAATAAGATAGAGAGCAAACCCAGACACCATTCCTGCCTTCCTGAAGCCTACAGTCTAAGAGGGGAGGCAGATTAACAAAGTACTCACAGATGCGAGGGTATAATTCTAAATGAGATGATGAGATGGATGCCCTGAAATAAAGGAGTGTGATTCTGTGAGATTATATCACCGAGGTACCTGTCCTAGATGTGGAGTGTGGTGCCAGGGAAGGCTTCCCAGAGGAACTGATGGTGCTTGAGTTGGAAACTAAAGGTGAGTCGTCATTAACTAGGTGACAGTTTGGGTGGGAGAGTTGCAGGCAGAGGGGAGAGCATGTGTGAGGCCCTATAGCAGGAGGTACCATGGCTTATTTGAGGAACCATTAAGAAGGCCAATGTGGCTGCAGCATGGAGAGCACTGGAAGCAAGGAGGGGAGGGAGTGAAATGAGGCTGGAGACAGAGTTAGGGGCCAGTCTCTGTGGGTGGGACTTTGTAGGGCTGGGGTCTTTACTGTTAGAGGAGTGGGAAGCCAGTGAGGGGTTTTAAGTGTATGTGTGTGTTGGGGGGGTTGGTTTGGTGGATGACAGATGGCAGTGTTTCGTTTTCAAAGATTACCTTTTCTTGCAGGGTTTGCAGTGGCTCCTGTCACTACAGAAACTATGTATGATCTCTGACCCGCACCAGGCTAAATCTCAGCCTTTAAACCCACTTTTCCAAATGAAATAAGAAAACATTGAGTTCTAGAAAGTGCCACTTTCTCTTTCACTGTACATTTAAAGGTAGTTGAAAAATATAACTGCAACTAACATTTAGGTGATTTGGCTCATCTTGATACTAGCTGGGGTTTTTATATAATACCCAGCAGATATTTGCATTTTCTGAGAAGTCAGCCTTTGGTGCTTCAGGCTGAGACCACCAAATCAGGTTATGCCTAGGGTTAGGAATAAGGCTAGATGATATTGCTTCCCTTATGAGATTTTGGTCTAAGTTGATCAGGTAACAGATTTCCACCTATCATAGTTATAGTTTCTTAGGCCTTTGAGCAGCCCAATTATTGTTGGACATGGAGCTATCCAAGGTTGTACAGTAGTGCTATCTCAAATTTCCCCTCTACCCTTTCTGTGCTTTGTTTCCTTTGTTTGCAGTAAACATACCCCCCCATCCCATCCTGCCCTTTTAGCACATGGTAGCCAATTGTCACAGACTGGGTTCCCTGGAACAGATACTGAGATACAATTTGGGGTGCAAGATATATATTAGGGATCAGCACCTATGAAGGAAAGAAAGAGGAAGCAGGATTGGGCAGAAGGAGAAGTCCAACTCAGTGCAGTTCTGCCAAGCCTTGGCCAGCCCACTGGGAAGCTCTGGATTGAGCATTGCCCATCAGTGTCCTGTGTCAGGCCAGAATGACTTGGCTTCCTCCCTCTTCTCTCTGGGTCACAGGGCAGATGTGGGCTGCCCTGAGGAGGGTGTGGCCTTGGGCCAGGCGGCTCTTGAAGCTGAGGCACACCTTGACCTCACTCCCTGCAGCAAGTCCTTCCTTGAAGGGGGACATGGGCACATCTCCATGTCCACATTTCCACCTGATTAGTGACAGACAGGTCCCCAAATTCCAACATTAGTAGACTCTTAATTGTAACCTTGTCAGACTGTTGAGAAAAGTCTTCTTTTCATCTGGAGTTATGGCCTTTCAGTAAATAAAAAAAGTGATTGTTTTCAGAGGCTGAAGGAAAAATATGAAGAGGAGCTCCAAGACTGGTTTTGAAATGGCTAAATCCGTGGAAGTAAGATAATACTGCAAAGCCCCACTTAAGAAACTTGAACCGCTGTTTTTGCAAGGACAAAACAAAGCTTTATATGTGTAGAGCAGTTCAGTTTTCAAAGTACTTTCTCATGTCATTTGAACCCCATAATAAGCCTGTGAAGTGAGCAGGGTCTTACAACCATTTCACAGATGGAAAAGCAAGGCTCAGGTGGGGTAAGCGCCTTGCTTAAGATCATCCTGTTGTAACCTCACCAGCATTTATCCATGCCCTCTTCATTGAAAGTGGGAACCTTCTTCGCCCAAATTTTGGCCAGTTAGGAATGCTCAAGATCACGGGCAGAAAGTAGGGGAAAACAGGGCAGGGAAAGGATTCAATTTGATGAAATGGAAAAGGGCTTAGAGTGGCACTTGGCTCCAAGGCTTAAAAACAAAGGCGGCGTAAGCACTGAATGCTAGAATGTGTGAGCTTCACAAGGGAGAGGAAACCAGTCCCCAGTCTAACATGTTATGGAGGGTTCACAGAGAGCAATGATGTCAGAATATGATTTCCTGGAGACTAGGTAGTGGAACCATCATCTCTGCATCTCAGAGATGAATAGTGAACCTGAAAGAAAGGTTAACTAGGAGTCTGAGAGCCCAGGACCTTTTCTTCCTGGGATCAGAAGCCAGAGTGACAAGCAAGATTATATATGCCTCATCTCTCCAGATGCTAAGTGGGAGGGACCAAAAGGGATTCCTGCCCATATCAAGACTGGAGAAGATGGCACTACATCTAGAGAGTCAGGGGACTGAAGCCAGGCATTGGAGGACTGTCCCCAGCCAGGGGGAGTGCAGATCAGACTACAAACCCTGACTGCGATGACTTCTTTCTCTTTTTTTCTAAGAGATGTGCACGGCTGTGATACTGGGCTTTATCTCTCCTATCCTTCTCTCTCTCATTCTTTTTTTCACGATCTTACAAAACAACTAGGAATGAATTATTCTTGTGTGTCATTTTACCTTCTTTCTTTTTAAAACATGTTATTGTGGTAAAAACACTTAACATGAGCTCTACCTGCTTTACAAAGTTTTAAGTATATGATACAGTATTGCTGACTATAGGTACAATGTTATACAGCAGATCTCTAGGATGTATTCATCTTGCTTAACTAAAATATTACATCCTTTGATTAATAACTCTCTATTTCATCTTCCCCCACTCATCCCCAGTCTCTGGCAACCACCATTCCACTCTTTGATTCTATGAACTTGACTATTTTAGATACCTCACATAAATAAAATCATGTAGTATTTGTCTTTCATGATGACTTTTTTCATAATGCCTTTTTAGCATAATGTCCTCAAGGCTCATCCATGTTGTCTCATATTGCAGAATTTCTTTCTTTTTTAAAGGCTGTATAATGTTCCATTGTATGTATATACCACATTTTCTTTATCCATTCATCTGTTGATGGACATTTAGGTTGTTTCCACATCTTGGCTATTGTGAATAATGCTACAATGAACACAGAAGTGCAGAAATCTCCTTGAGATCCTGATTTCAATTCTTTTGGGTGAATACTCAAGAGTGGGATTGCTGGATCATGTGATAGTCCTATTTTTAACTTTTTGAGGAAACTTCATACTGTACCGTAGCAGCTGTACCATTTTACAATCCTACCAACAGTGTACAAAGGTTTCAGTTTCTCTACATTCTCACCAACACTGTTGACTTTTGGTTTTTTGATGATAGCCAGTGTGAAATGATATCTCATTATGGTTTAGATTTGCATTTTCATGATGATTAGTGATGCTCAGCAGTTTTTCATGTACCTGTTGGCCATGTGTTTGTATTATTTGGAGAAATGTCTATTTAAGTAGTTAGCCCATTTCTTTAATCGGGTTATTAGTTTTTGTGCTATGTAGGAGTTCCTTATATAGTTTGGAGATTAACCCCTTATCAGACATATGGTTTGCAAATATTTTTTCCCATTCCATATGTTGCCTTTTTACTCTGTTGATTGTTTCTTTTGCTGTGCAGAAGCTTTTTAGTTGGATGTAGTCTCACTTGTCTATTTTGCTTCTGCTGCCTGTGCTTTTTGTGTTAGATCCATGAAATCACTACCAAGACCAATGTCATGAAGGATTTCCATTATGTTTTCTTCTAGAAGTTACAGAGTTTCAGGTCTTTTTTTTTTTTTTTTTGCTGTGCGCAGGCCTCTCACTGTTGTGGCCTTTCCCGTTGCGGAGCACAGGCTCCGGACGCACAAGCCCAGCGGCCATGGCTCACGGGCCCAGCCGCTCCGCGGCATGTGGGATCCTCCCAGACCGGGGCACGAACCCGCGTCCCCTGCATCGGCAGGCAGACTCTCAACCACTGCGCCACCAGGGAAGCCCAGAGTTTCAGGTCTTATATTTAAGTCTTTAATCCATTTTGAGTTGGTTTTTGTGTATGATATAAGGGTCCAATTTCATTCTTTTTTATATATATATCCAGTTTTCGCAACACCATTTGTTGAAGAGACTATCATTTTCCCTTTGTGTATTTCTCAGCACACTGGTCAAAGATCAATTGATTGTATATGCATGAATTTATTTCAGGGATCTCTATTCTGGTTCATTGTCTATATTTCTGTCTTCATGCCAGTACCATACTGTTTTGACTACTATAGTTTTGTAATATATGTTGAAATCAGGAAGTGTGATGCCTCCAGCATTGTGCTTCTTTCTCAAGACTGATTTGGCTATTCATGGTCTTTTGTGGGTCCATATGAATTTTAGAATTGTTTATCCTATTTCTGTAAAAAACTGCCATTGGGATTTTGATAGGGATTGAATCTGTAGATAACTTTGGGTACTATGGACATTTTAACAACATTAAGTCTTCTAATCCGTGATCACAAACTGTCTTTCCATTTGTGTATATTTTCTTTGATTTCTTTCACCAGTTTTGTAGTTTTCAGTATGTAAGTCTTTTACTTCCTTAGTTAAATTTATTCCTAAGTATTTTATTATTTTGTGCTATTGTAAAGGGACTGTTCTCTTAATTTCCTTTTCAGATAGTTTGCTCTTCGTGTATAGAAACACAACTGATTTTTGTATCTTTACTGAATTTGTTTATTCTAACGGTTTCTAATGGAGTCTTTAGGGTTTTCTATTTATAAAATTGTGTTTTCTGCAAACAAGGACAACTTTATTTCTTTCCTTCCAGTTTGGATGTCTTTTGTTTCTTTTCTTACCTGTTTGCTCTGTTAGGACTTCCAGTACTATGTCGACTAAAAGTGGTGAATGTAGGCATACTTACCTTGTTTTTGATCTTAGAGAAAAAGCTTTAGTTCTTCACTATTGAGTATGATGTTAGCTGTGGGCTTCTCATATATGACCTTTATTATATGGAGGTACTTTTATGTTGTTCTTAGTTTGCTGAGGGGTTATTATCATGAAAGAATGTTGAATCTGTCAAATATTATTCTGTATCTATTGCAACAATCATGAGATTTTTTTCCTTTATTCTGTTATGTGGTGGCACACATTAATTAATTTCCATCTGTTGAAAGATTTTAGCAACCCAGAGATAAATTGCATTTGGTTATGGTGTATGATTCTTTTAATGTGCTGTTGGATTCAATTTGCTAGTACTTTGTTGAGGATTTTTACATCTATATTTATCATGGATGTTAACCTGCAGGGTTTTTTTTTTGTTGTTTGTTTGTTTTTTTTGCGGTGTCTTTATCTGCCTTTGTTATCAGGGTAATGTTGGCCTCATAAAATGAGTGTGGAAATGCTCCCTCCTTTTAAATCTTTTGGAAGACTTTGAGAAGGATTGGCATTAATACTATTTTAAATGTTTGGTAGAATTCACCAGTGAAGCCATCTGGTCCTAGGCTTTACTTTTTTGGGAGGTTTTTGATTACTCATTCAATCGCTATATGAGTTACAGGTCTATTCATATTTTCTATGTCTTCATGATTCAGTCTTGATTCCTGTCTTCATGATTCAGTCTGATGAAACATACATGACTGTATGTTTCTAGAAACTTACCAATTTCTTCTAGGTCATCCAATTTGTTGGTGTATGATTATTCATAGTAGTCTCTTTTGATCCTTTTATTTCTGTGGCATGGGTGGTAATGTCTCCTCTTTCATTGCTGATTTTATTTATTTGAGTCTTCTCTCTTTTGTTCTTAGTCTAGCTTAGGGTTTATCATTTTCGTTTATCTTTTCAAAGAACCAGTTCTTAGTTTTGTTGTTTTTTCCTGTTGATTTTCTGTACTCTATTTATTTCTGCTCTAATCTTTATTTCCATTCTTTGACTAACTCTGGCCTTAGTTTGTTCTTTGTTTTTCTTGAGGTGTAAAGTTAGGTTTTTATTTGATATCTTCCTTCATTTATAGTGTAGGCATTTATCTCAATAAAATTTCCTCTTAGTATTTTTTTTGCTACATCCCGTATGTTTCAGTATGTTGTATTTTGTTTCTGTTTGTCTTGAGGTAGTTTTCTAATTTTCTTTTTGATCTCTTCTTTGAGCTAATTGTTGTTTAAGAGTGTGTTGTTTAATTTCCAGACATTTGTGAATTTTCCAGTTTTCCTTCTGGTATTGATTTCTAGTTTAATTCCACTGTGGTCAGAAAAGATAATAATCTTAAATTTGTTAAGACTTGTTTTGTGACCTAACATATGATCTACCCTGGAGAAAGTTCAATGTGTACTTGAGAAGAATGTGTGTTCTGCTGTTGGGCAGAATGTTCTGTGTATATCTGTTAGGGTCATTTGGTCTATAGTGTTGTTCAAGTCCCATGTTTTCTTATCAATCTTCTGTCTGAATGTTCTATCCATTATCGAAAGTGAGGTACTGAAATATTCTACCATTTTTCTATTGCTTTCTATTTTCCCCTTCAGTTCTGTTGATGTTTACTTATATGTTGAAGTGCTCTGATGTTGGGTGCGTATATATGTATATATATTGTTATATCTTCCTGGTAGATTGACACTTTTATCTTATATACTTATTTGTCTCTTGTAACAATTTTTGCCTTAAAGTTTATTTTGTCTGATAGAAGCTTAGCCACTTTTATTCTCTTTTGGTTACCATTTGTATGGAATATCTTTTTCAATCTCTTCATTTTCAGCTACGTATGCCCTTAATCTAAACTGAGTTTCTTGTAGACAGCATGTACTTGGGTCTTGTTTTCTTATCCATCTAGTCACTCTTTGTCTTTTGATTGAGGAGTTTAATCCATTTACATTTAAAGTAATTATTTATAGGGAAGGATTTCCTATGACCATTATGTTAATTGTTTTCTGTTAATCTTGTAATTCTTTTGCCTGTCTTTTTCCTCTCTTACTTTGTATTTTGTTAATTTTTATTTTTATTTTTGTATTGATAGACCTTGATTCCTTTTTCTTTTGTGTAACTTTAGGTATTTTTGTGTCTATGGTTACATAAAATATCTCATAGTTATAACAATCTATTTTAAGCTGATAACTTAAATTGAATCACATACAAAGACTCCACCCTTTAATTTCTCCTGACCCTCCTTATGTTACTGTTGTCACAATTTACATGTATTCAGGTTGTATCTCTTTTAACATATTTTTTAGTTATAGTTATTTTTAGTACTTTTGTTTTGTAACTTATATACGAGAATTAAAAATGATTTACCCACCACCATTACAGTAATACAGAACTCTGCATTTGTGTATATATTTACCTTTACCAAGATTTTCATGCTTTCTTATACTATTGTGTTGTTTTTAGTACCCTTTTATTTCAATTTGAAGAACTTCCCTTTAGCATTTATTATTAGGAGGTCTAGTGGTGATGAACTCCCTCAGCTTTTGTTTGTCTGGAAATTCTTTCTTTCTTTCTTTCTTTATTTGCTGCACCATACGGCATGTAGGATCTTAGTTCCCCGGCCAGGGATCGAACCCACACCCCCCTGCAGCGGAAGCGTGGAGTCTTAACCACTGACCGGCCAGGGAAGTCCCTTATCTTCATTTCTGAAGGACAGTTTTTGCCAGGTGTAGTATTTTTGGTGGCAGTTTTTTCCTTTGAGCACTATGAATATATCATACCATTCCCTTTTGGCCTGCAAGGTTTCTGCTGAGAAATCACTGATTGTTTTATGGTGGCTCACTTGTATGTGACGAGTTGCTTTTCTCTTGCTGCTTTTAAAATTCTTTGACTTTTGACAATTTGATTATAATGTGCCTAATGTGGGGTTTTGTGGGGTTTTTTTTTTTTTGGTTCACCTTATTTGATGTTTTTTGGGTTTCTTGGATCTGGATGTCTATTTCCTTCCCCATATTTGGGAAGTATTCAGCCATTATTTCTTTGAATAAACTTTCTAGTCCATTCTCTCTTTGATCCTTCTGGGATTCTCACAATGCATCTATTGGTCTATTTAATAATGTCCCATAAGTCCCTAAAGCTTTCTACACTCTTTTTCATTCTTTTTTTCTTTTTGCTCTTCTGACTGAATTATTTTCAATGACTTGTCTTTGAGTTCACTGATCCTTTTTTCTATTTAATCTAGTGAGTTGCTGAGCTCCTCTAGTAAATTTTTCAGTTCAGTTATTGTGTTCTTCAGCTCCATGATTCCTGTTTGGTCCTTTTCTTAACATTTTCTATCTCTTAGTTAAAATTATAATTTTGTTCATGCATTGTTCTCTTGACCCCAGTGATTATCTTTATGACAGTTATTTTTAATTCTCTGTCAAATAGATCATATAATTCCATTTCATTAGGGTAGTTCTCTGGAGATTTATGTTGTTACATTGTTTGGCATACCTTTTCCTCGGCTTTCTGTGTTAGTGTCTGTGCACTAGACAAAGCAGACTGGCCTTGTACAGGAGGAGACTCCCACCAATCAGCCTGGCCAGCAATTCTGAGGGCCTCTCAGTCTTTCATGCTAACCTAGTCCATTTCTTTTGTTCTTTGCAGTCCCCAGGTGTCTAGGGTCATTGGACACTCTGTCCAACTTCTTCCCTCCACAGGGAGAACCTGGGAACTGGGTTTTTTAAAAAAACCTGCTTGCTCTATGCTGAAACATGAAAGGATACTATGGTGACTGCCAGCCCAAATCTCTCTCTGTTCTCACTAGCCCCCAGGTGGCTAGATTTTGCCAGGTCACATCAACATTCCAAGACAAGCAAGTCAGAAGCCAGTCCTGTAGGAAACCCCCAGAAAGTTGTGGTATTAGAAGCCTGAAGAAATCTTTCCCTTGCCAAGGAGAATCAGGCAGCTATGGCTTTTGTTTGTTCACTCTGTGCTGAGTAGAGGAGAGAAGCCATGGTATCTACCAGTCCACATGGCTGTCTCTGTTCTCCTCTGTGTGGTTAGACTGTGCTGGATACATCAGAGCTCCAAGACTGTCAAGACGGAAGCCAGTTCTATGGGAAGCCCCCTCAGAAAAGTTGGGGCACTGGACATGTGAAACAACTCTTTTCCTTCCTAGGAGAAACTGGGAGCTAAGGTTTTTCTTCTTGATCATATAGAGCTGTGCTGGGGGTAGCAATTCTGGCAAAAGGGTGTCCCTAGTAGCTTCAGCAAGTCTGGCTTACTGTTTGCCTGGGGTGCATGAGACTTTCAGTTGGTTTCTGGATTTCTCACTGAGAGAATTTGTCCATGAATTGCTGCTGAATTGGTGTGTTTGTGAGGGGAAGGACGGCCCAGGTCTTCCTACTCTGGATCCATCTCAGATATTATTCTGAGATGACTTCTTGAAAGGAATCATCCTGCTTTCTTAAAGCTGGGCATGTAAGCACCTGATCTCTAAATTGCTCCTTCTTCTGTGTTCATAAGAAGGCACCAGTATCTGGCATCAGTAGGTATCCTGGCAAAGGGACCTGGCTAGATGAGAGGGAGAGGAATCATACAGGTGCACGGAGTTTATCTTTGTTCCTGAGAGTAGGAGATGTGAGAAAACTGGGAAATGAGAGTCTTCCTCCTGTGGCCTTGATAAGGGGACTAATACCCACCATTTGTGGGTCTGCTCCTTCTTAAGGTACCCTAGCAGCTGGAACGGAGCCCAGAGAGCAGACATAAGAAAAGACTACCATAAGAGGGACCAGCAATACTTAGAAGAGGCTTGCATGAAACCAAGCCAATAGTAGAGAACAATGATAACTTTAAAAATAATATTAGGATATAAAGATTGCAGTAGAGCATAAAGACTTTCTGAAACCAGAAGATAAGATCTGCAGACAAATTAAGTAGATAGAAAAGAGGTAGTACTTAAGTAATAGGAAGTAAAATTTCCAAGCTAAATTAAAGGACTGAGTCTGCTGGTTGGAAGGTTTCAGTAAGTTGTGGGCAAGACAAATGAGTCATAGCTTGGTAAATTACTGGTCTGAGAATAAAAAGAAAACCTATACTCTTCCAGAAAGAAAGTACAAGTTACTTACAGAGGAAGAAGTATCACGGGGGCATCAACTTTCTTATCTATAACACTTGAGGCAGAGAAGACTTGAGTGAATCATGCAAAGATTACCAGAAAAAAAAAAAAACTGCATACTGAGAATACTGTAGCAAGGTCTTACTCCCCTGTCAGAGGGATAGGAATATATTTGAGGATATGCAAGGATTCAAAGGACATGTCACCCACATATTTCATCAGAGAAAAAGATGTTAAGAAGCGATCTAACCAAACAATAAATGAATCAGCTTAAAGGATTCAGGATAGAGGGAGGATGGAAAAGAAAACAAATAATGTTGAGCAAGAATCTGTACAATATATAATTAGTTATATTTGGATGGATAATAAAAGACCATTTAGGAATGTGTAATAGAAGTGCTCAAAATAGAAGAGACATATTTCAAGGGGAAAAGCCTGGAACTAAAAGTACTGAAGGAGAAAGAGGGGAAGTAAAAGTTTTCCACAGGTCTCATGTTGCTGTGTGAGAGTGGGAAGTGAACGCATTCTAAAGATTTCATCCTGCAGAGGAGGAAGAATAGCAGGAGAATAGAGAATCTGGAGGAAATAGTTGGACACATCTTCATATAATGGGTCTGACTGAGTGACACAAAGGAGGCAGCTGGTAGAATGGAAGAGTACAGCTCCCAAACTAACAAGGAAAATAAAAGAATTGAATAGCAACTTGAGTTAATGAATACAAAGGAAATGGGGGAGAGGGATGAAATAAATAATGAACATTAAGTGAAATAAAAGAAGTCACTGATGACTTGTTTGCTAAATACAATACATACTTTTCAGCCTAAAGGTCAGTCTTGTTTGATCTCTCTGCAACATTCGGCACTCTTCATCACTCCCTCCTTCTTGTCACTCCTTCCTCCCTTGGCTTCCATGACATTACTTTCTTCTAGTTTTCCTCATATTTCTCTGACCATTCCTTCTCAGCCTCCTCCAACTGCTCTTCAACCTCTGTTCACCTCGATGGCCAGTATTCTCCTGGGTTTTGCCTTACAGCCTCTCTATAGACTCTCTCTTGGTGACTTCACCTACTTCCAAAGCTTCTGACCACCACCTACCATGGAGGACTCCCAAACTCTGTCTGTAGCCTAGGCTTCTCTTTTGAGCTCTAGACCCACAGGGCCAACTACCAATGGTCTCCACCTGGAGGCCCACAGTGACCTCAAACTCAACACATCCAAACTTTCCCCAAGTCTCCTGCTCCTTTATTCCCTCAAACAAACAAAAAAACCCTTATCAAGCTGATGGAAGGAAACAGCATACCATTTTACTTTTTATTGCTTTATTAGTGATGGCAAGGTTTTAAAAAATATTTTATCAATCAATTGCATGTGTGTGTGTGTGTGTGTGTGTGTGTGTGTACATGAATCCTTTCCCCACTTGATATTCCTTATACCCCTTCCTTCCTCTCTGCCCTGTGCCTTAATTTGGGTCCCCATCATGCCTCAACCAGACTACTGCAGCACTTTCCCTAATGCTCTTCCTGTTCCCAGTCCGCTAGTTAATGCACCTATATTTGACTCTCCAGTCCCAGTGATATGTTTATCATACAAATCTGATCATGTCACTCCCTTGCTTAAAATATTTCGGTTGCTTCCTATTGCCTTCAAAGTGAAAAACAAACTTGCTGGCATGGTTCATACAGGGCCCTCCATGATCTGACCCCTGCCTATTCCCTCTGGCCTGTCTCTCACCATTCCACACTGTACCTTATATTCCTTCTTCCAGCTTCCGGGAGGTACCTTCTCCTTCCCTGCTCCCTGCCATAGCACCGCTCATCTCTAGCCTGTTTTGTCCTTCTTCCCTTCTCTATTTGCCCAACTTAAATTCATTCTTCAAAATTATGCTAAGTGAAATAAGTCAGACAGAGAAAGACAAATACCATACGATATCACTTATACGTGGAATCTAAAAAAAATAAAATAAAAGAACAAACATAACAAAACAGAAATAGACTCAGATACAGAGAACAAACTAGTGGTTGCCAGAGGAGAGGGGAGTGGGAGGATGGGCAAAATAGGTAAAGAGGATTAAGAGGTACAAACTTACAGTTACAAAATAAGTCATGGGGATGTTCTATACAGCACAGGGAACATAGCCAATAATATTGTGATAACTTGTACGGTGATAGATGGTAACTAGACTCATAGTGGTGACCATTTCATAATGTATAAAAATATTGAGAAAACGAGGGGAAGATGGCGGAAGAGTAAGACACGGCGACCACTTTCCTCCCCACAGATACACCAGAAATACATCTACACGTGGAACAACTCCTACAGAACACCTACTGAACACTGGCAGAAGACCTCAGACCTCCCAAAAGGCAAGAAACTCCCCACGTACCTGGGTAGGGCAAAAGAAAAATTAGAGACAAAAGAAAAGAGACGGGATCTGTGCCAGTGGGAGGGAGCTGTGAAGGAGGAAAGGTTTCCACACACTAGGAAGCCCCTTCGCGGGCGGAGACTGCGGGTTGTGGAGGGGGAAAGCTTCGGAGCCGCGCAGGAGAGCGCAGCAACAGGGGTGCGGAGGGCAAAGCGGGGAGATTCCCACACAGAGGATCGGTGCCGACCAGCACTCACCAGCCCCAGAGGCTTGTCTGCTCACCCGCCAGGGCGGGTGGGGCTGGGAGCTGAGGCTCGGCTTCGGTCGGAGCGCAGGGAGAGGACTGGGGTTGGCAGCGTAAACACAGACGGCAGGGGTTAGTGCACCACGGCTAGCCGGGAGGGAGTCTGGGGAAAAGTCTGGACCTGCCGAAGAGGCAAGAGACTTTTTCTTCCCGCTTTGTTTCCTGGTGCGCGAGGAGAGGGGATTAAGAGCGCTGCTTAAAGGAGCTCCATAGATGGGCGCGAACCGCAGCTAAAAGTGCTGACCCCAGAGACGGGCATGAGACGCTAAGGCTGCTGCTGCCGCCACCAAAAAGCCTGTGTGCGAGCACAGCTCACTATTCACACCCCCCTTCCAGGGAGCCTGTGCACCTCGCCACTGCCAGGGTCCCGGGATTCAGGGACAACTTCCCCGGGAGAACGCACGGCGCGCCTCAGGCTGGTGCAATGTCATGCCCGCACTCCGTACCCCGCCCTGCCCCCAGCCTGAGTGAGCCGGAGGCCCCGAATCAGTGGCTCCTTTAACCCCGTCCTGTTTGAGCGAAGAACAGACGCCCTCCGGCGACCTACACGCAGAGGCCGGGCCAAATCCAAACCTGAGCCCTGGGAGCTGTGAGAACAAAGAGAAAGGGAAATCTCTCCCAGCAGCCTCAGGAGCAGTGGATTAAAGCTCCACAATCAACTTGATGTACCCTGCATCTGTGGAATACATGAATAGACAACGAATCATCCCAAATTGAGGAGGTGGACGTTGAGAGCAAGATTTATTATTTTTTTCCCTTATCCTCTTTTTGTGTGTTTGTGTATGCTTCTCTGTGAGATTTTGTCTGTATAGCTTTGCTTCCACCATTTGTCCTAGGGTTCTATCCGTCCTTTTTTTTTTCTTTTTTAAAAAAATGTTTTTTTCTTAATAATTATTTTTTAATAACTTTATTTTATTTTATCTTACTTATTTTATTTTATCTTCTTTAGTTCTTTCTTTCCTTCCTTCCCACCTGACTGGCTTCCTCCCTCCCTCCCTCCTTCCCTCCCTCTCTCTCACTCTCTCTCTCTCTCTCTCATTCTTTCTTTCTACTTTTTCTCCCTTTTATTCTGAGCCGTGTGGATGAAAGGTTCTTGCTGCTACAGCCAGGAGTCAGTGCTGTGCCTCTGAGGTGGGAGAGCCAACTCCAGGACACTGGTCCACAAGAGACCTCCCAGCTCCACATAATATCAAATGGCGAAAATCTCCCAGAGATCTCCATCTCAACACCAGCACCCAGCTTCACTCAATGACCAGCAAGCTACAGTGTGGGAAACCCTATGACAAACAACTAGCAAGACAGGAACACAACCCCACCCATTAGCAGAGAGGCTGCCTAAAATCATAATAAGTCCACAGACACCCCAAAACACACCACCAGACGTGGACCTGCCCACCAGAAAGACAAGATCCAGCCTCATCCACCAGAACACAGGCACTAGTCCCCTCCACCAGGAAGCCTACACAACCCACTGAGCCAACTTTAGCCACTGGGGACAGACACCAAAAACAACGGGAACTATGAACCTGCAGCCTACAAAAAGGAGACCCCAAACACAGTAAGATAAGCAAAATGAGGAGACAGAAAAACACACAGCAGATGAAGGAGCAAGATAAAAACCCACCAGACCTAACAAATGAAGAGGAAATAGGCAGTCTACCTGAAAAAGAGTTCAGAATAACGATAGTAAAGATGATCCAAAATCTTGGAAATAAAATAGACAAAATGCAAGAAGCATTTAACAAGGACCTAGAAGAACTAAAGATGAAACAAGCAACGATGAACAACACAATAAATGAAATTAAAAGTACTCTAGATGGGATCAATAGCAGAATAACTGAGGCAGAAGAACGGATAAGTGACCTGGAAGATAAAATAGTGGAAATAACTACTACAGAGCAGAATAAAGAAAAAAAAATGCAAAGAACTGAGGACAGTCTCAGAGACCTCTGGGACAACATTAAATGCACCAACATTCGAATTATAGGGGTTCCAGAAGAAAAAGAGATAAAGAAGGGGACTGAGAAAATATTTGAAGAGATTATAGTTGAAAACTTCCCTAATATGGGAAAGGAAATAGTTAATCAAGTCCAGGAAGCACAGAGAGTTCCATACAGGATAAATCCAATGAGAAATAGGCTGAGACACATATTAATCAAACTGTCAAAAATTAAATACAAAGAAAGCATATTAAAAGCAGCAAGGGAAAAAACAACAAATAACACACAAGGGAATCCCCATAAGGTTAACAGCTGATCTTTCAGCAGAAACTGCAAGCCAAAAGGGACTGGCAGGACATATTTAAAGTGATGAAAGAGAAAAACCTGCAACCAAGGTTACTCTACCCAGCAAGGATCTCATTCAGATTTGATGGAGAAATTAAAACCTTTACAGACAAGCAAAAGCTGAGAGAGTTCAGCACCACCAAAGCAGCATTACAACAAATGCTAAAGGAACTTCTCTAGGCAAGAAACACAAGAGAAGGAAAAGACCTACAATAACGAACCCAAAACAAATAAGAAAATGGGAATAGGAACATACATATCGATAATTACCTTAAATGTAAATGGACTAAATGCTCCCACCAAAAGACACAGATTGGCTGAATGGATACAAAAACAAGACCCATATATATGCTGTCTACAAGAGACCCACTTCAGACCTAGAGACACATACAGACTGAAAGTAAGGGGATGGAAAAAGATATTCCATGCAAATGGAAACCAAAAGAAAGCTGGAGTAGCAATTCTCATATTAGACAAAATAGACTTTAAAATAAAGACTATTAGAAGAGACAAAGAAGGACACTACATAATGATCAAGGGATCGATCCAAGAAGAAGATATAACAATTGTAAACATTTATGCACCCAACATAGGAGCACCTCAGTACATGAGGAAAATACTAACAGCCATAAAAAGGGAAATTGACAGTAACACATTCATAGTAGGGGGCTTCAACACCCCACTTTCACCGATGGACAGATCATCCAAAGTGAAAATAAATAAGGAAACACAAGCTTTAAATGATACATCAAACAAGATGGACTTAATTGATATTTATAGGACATTCCATCCAAAAACAAGAGAATACACATCTTTCTCAAGTTCTCATGGAACATTCTCCAGGATAGATCATATCTTGGGTCACAAATCAAGCCTTGGTAAATTTAAGAACATTAAAATTGTATCAAGTATCTTTTCCAACCACAATGCTAGGAGACTAGATATCAATTACGGGAAAAGATCTGTAAAAAATACAAACACGTGGAGGCTAAACAATACACTATTTAATAATGAAGTGACCACTGAAGAAATCAAAGAGGAAATAAAAAAAATACCAGGAAATAAATGACAATGGAGACACAATGACCCAAAACCTATGGGATGCAGCAAAAGCAGTTCTAAGAGGGAAGTTTATAGCAATACAATCCTACCTTAAGAAACAGGAAACATCTTGAATAAACAACCTAACCTTGCACCTAAAGCAATTAGAGAAAGAAGACCAAAAAACCCCAACGTTAGCAGAAGGAAGGAAATCATAAAAATCAGATCAGAAATAAATGAAAAGGAAATGAAGGAAACGGTAGTAAAGATCAGTAAAACTAAAAGCTGGTTCTTTGAGAAGATAAACAAAATTGATAAACCATTAGCCAGACTCATCAAGAAACAAAGGGAGAAGACTCAAATCAATAGAATTAGAAATGAAAAAGAAGTAACAACAGACACTGCAGAAATACAAAAGATCATGAGAGATTACTACAAGCAACTCTATGCCAATAAAATGGACAACCTGGAAGGAATTCTTAGAAATGCACAACCTGCCAAGACTGAATCAGGAAGAAATAGAAAATATGAACAGACCAATCACAAGCACTGAAGTTGAAACTGTGATTAAAAATCTTCCAACAAACAAAAGCCCAGGACCAGATGGCTTCACAGGCGAATTCTATCAAACATTTAGAGAAGAGCTAACAGCTATCCTTCTCAAACTCTTCCAAAATATAGCAGAGGGAGGAACACTCCCAAACTCATTCTATGAGGCCACCATCACCCTGATAGCAAAACCAGACAAGAATGTCACAAAGAAAGAAAACTACAGGCCAATATCACTGATGAACATACATACAAAAATCCTCAACAAAACAGTAGCAAACAGAATCCAACAGCACATTAAAAGGATCATACACCATGATCAAGTGAGGTTTATTCCAGGAATGCAAGGATTTTTCAATATATGCAAATCAATCAACGTGATACACCATCTTAACAAATTGAAGGAGAAAAACCATATGATCATCTCAATAGATGCAGAGAAAGCTTTTGACAAAATTCAACACCCATTTATGATAAAAACCCTGCAGAAAGTAGGCATAGAAGGAACTTACCTCAACATAATAAAGGCCATATATGACAAACCCACAGCCAACATTGTCCTCAATGGTGAAAAACTGAAAGCATTTCCACTAAGATCAGGAACAAGACAAGGTTGCCCACTCTTACCACTCTTATTCAACATAGTTTGGGAAGTTTTAGCCACAATAATCAGAGAAGAAAAGGAAATAAAAGGAATCCAAATCGGAAAAGAAGAAGTAAAGCTGTCACTGTTTGCAGATGACATGACACTATACATAGAGAATCCTAAAGATGCTACCAGAAAACTACTAGAGCTAATCAATGAATTTGGTAAAGTAGCAGGATACAAAATTAACGCACAGAAATCTCTGGCATTCCTATACACTAATGATGAAAAATCTGAAAGTGAAATCAAGAAAACACTCCCATTTACCATTGCAAAAAAAAGAATAAAATATCTAGGAATAAACCTACCTAAGGAGACAAAAGACCTGTATGCAGAAAATTATAAGACACTGATGAAAGAAATTAAAGATGATACAAATAGATGGAGAGATATACCATGTTCTTGGATTGGAAGAATCAACATTGTTAAAATGACTCTACTACCCAAAGCAATCTACAGATTCAATGCAAGCCCTATCAAACTACCACTGGCATTTTTCACAGAACTAGAACAAAAAATTTCACAATTTGTATGGAAACACAAAAGACCCCGAATAGCCAAAGCAATCCTGAGAACGAAAAACGGAGCTGGAGGAATCAGGCTCCCTGACTTCAGACTATACTACAAAGCTACAGTAATCAAGACAGTATGGTACTGGCACAAAAACAGAAAGATAGATCAATGGAACAGGATAGAAAGCCCAGAGATAAACCCATGTACATATGGTCACCTTATCTTTGATAAAGGAGGCAGGAATGTACAGTGGAGAAAGGACAGCCTCTTCAATAAGTGGTGCTGGGAAAACGGGACAGGTGCATGTAAAAGTGTGAGATTAGATAATTCCCTAACACCATACACAAAAATAAGCTCAAAATGGATTAAAGACCTAAAATGTAAGGCCAGAAACTATCAAACTCTTAGAGGAAAACATAGGCAGAACACTCTATGACATAAATCACAGCAAGATCCTTTTTGACTCACCTCCTAGAGAAGTGGAAATAAAAACAAAAATAAACCAATGGGACCTAATGAAACTTCAAAGCTTTTGCACAGCAAAGGAAACCATAAACAAGACCAAAAGACAACCCTCAGAATGGGAGAAAATATTTGCCAACGAAGCAACTGACAAAGGATTAATCTCCAAAATTTATAAGCAGCTCATGCAGCTCAATATCAAAAAAACAAACAACCCAATCCAAAAATGGGCAGAAGACCTAAATAGACATTTCTCCAAAGAAGATATACAGTCTGTCAACAAACACATTAAGGAATGCTCAACATCAGTAATCATTAGAGAAATGCAAATCAAAACTACAATGAGATATCATCTCACACCAGTCAGAATGGCCATCATCAAATAATCTAGAAACAATAAATGCTGGAGAGGGTGTGGAGAAAAGGGAACCCTCTTGCACTGTTGGTGGGAATGTAAATTGATACAGCCACTGGGGAGAACAGTATGGAGGTTCCTTAAAAAACTACAAATAGAACTACTATATGACCCAGCAATCCCACTACTGGGCATACACCCTGAGAAAACCATAATTCAAAAAGAGTCATGTACCAAAATGTTCATTGCAGCTCTATTTACAACAGCCCAGAGATGGAAACAACCTAAGTGTCCATCATCAGATGAATGGATAAAGAAGATGTGGCACATATATACAATGGAATATTACTCAGCCATAAAAAGAAATGAAATTGAGCTATTTGTAATGAGGTGGATGGACCTAGAGTCTGTCATACAGAGTGAAGTAAGTCAGAAAGAGAAAGACAAATACTGTATGCTAACACATATATATGGAATTTAAGAAAAAAAAGTCATGAAGAACCTTGGGGTAAGACAGGAATAAAGACACAGACCTACTAGAGAATGGACCTGAGGATATGGGGAGGGGGAAGGGTAAGCTGTGACAAAGTGAGAGAGTGGCATGGACATATATACAGTACCAAACGTAAATAGATGGTTAGTGGGAAGCAGCCGCATAGCACAGGGAGATCAGCTCGTGCTTTGTGACCACCTAGAGGGGTGGGATAGTGAGGGTGGGAGGGAGGGAGATGCAAGAGGGAAGAGATATGGGAACATATGTATATGTATAACTGATTCACTTTGTTATAAAGCAGAAACTAACACACCATTATAAAGCAATTATACTCCAATAAAGATGTTAAAAAATAAAAAATAAAAATATTGAATCACTGTGTTTTATACCTGAAGCTAACATAATATTGTATGTCAACTATACTTCAATAAATAAAACACTTGACCTCTGCGGGTCCCTCTGGAGAGCCTTCCTCATCCCTGACCCCACCTCCTTGGGAGGGTTACCTGCCCCAGCTATGTGCTCCCACTGCAATTCTGTTTACCTATCCTGGTGTACATCCCATGATTTTACAGTTGCCTTTTTACCTATCTTCCTGCCAGGCTGTGAGCTCCTTAAGTGTAGGCCTACACCTTGCTCATCATTATATTCTCAGAACTTAATGCATGCCTGGCATACAGTAGACATTTAATGCATTTTTGAATGAGTGAGCAAATACCTGATAAAATGAAATATCTTTCCTACAGTTTCTTTCTGAGGCCTCCTTTCCTGACCACAGGATTCACTCGCAGAAGGGGAAGCAATAACAGTTGCACACTGCCATCTCCTCTGTCCAGTGAGAGAGGGTGCTCCTTTGAGAAACTCTCTCCATCCCAGGTGGTGTTTGAAGGGGGTTCTCTACATCTGCCTACCTTGTAAAACTTCCCTGCCTTTGGCTCTGGCCCTCTGGATCTTCCTGGGGAAGCACTACTAATACCGATGTCTTTCCCCAAAGGTCCTCCCTGTTTCAAAAGAGACTCTAAACCTGAATGTCCAAACAGATACTGAAAAAGGGGCCAAAGCCCCAGGGGCCAGTCAGTTCTAAAGGGTGCCTTGTTGGCCTTCCCTCCCCTTCCTGTTTGCCACTGCCTCGTTCATGCTGAGTTTGGGGTGGGGTGGGGTCCTGTGTGCTGAAGCTGGAGCCTCCTCGTACAGTGCTTCAGGGTAACTTAGGGTGGACTATGGCTATGATGGTGAGAGCCCAGGACTCTGGGATGGGGGACCAGAAGGCAGGAGGCAGGGCAGGGCAAGGACATGGCTCAAACTTGTGTGAGAGTGTATTAGTTAAGGCTCTTCAGAGAAACAGAACCAATAGGATGTGTATACAGAAAAGTATAGATAATATATAGTCTGTATACACCCACATACATAAACACACACACACACACACACACACAGATTTATTATAAGGAGTTGGTTCATGTCATTATGGAGGGCGACAATATGTGCAGGGTGCTGGCAAGCTGGAGACCTGGGAGTCTGATGGTGTGCTTCCAGTCTGAATGCCAGCAGGCTCAAGGCCCAGGAAGAGTCCATGTTTCAGTTCAAGGTCCAAGACAGGAAAAAGCCAATTTTTCAATTTGAAGACAGGAGGATTCTCTCTTACTTGAGGGAGTGTCAGGCTTTTTCCTCTATTCAGAGCTTCAATGGATTGGATGAGGCCTACCCACATTAGGGAGGGCAATCTGCTTTACTCAGCTGATTTAAATGTTAATCTCATCCCAAAATACACTCACAGAAACACCCAGAATGTTTGGCCAGATAGCTAGGCACCCCATGGCCCGCCCAGTCAAGTTGACACATAAAATTAACCATCACAGAGGGCAATAGGGTGAGCAGAAAACTCCTAACTCTAGCTTTTGGAAGATTCCCCCACAACAACATATACCCCTGCCCTGTTATTTAGACTTCCCAGAGAGGGTGGTTCCACCTGTTAAGAAGCATTTTTGGAAATTTATGGAGGCATTCGTCACAATGATGCGGGGGGGGGGGGGGGCAGGTGGTGCCACTGATACTTAGTGGACATGGGCAGAAATGTCAGATGTTCTACAGTGGTCAGGACAGTCCACACCACAAGGGACTATGTTGCTGGACTTTCAAACATCCCACTGGATGTTCATGTCTGTGAAAATCTTGTTCATAATTATCTGGGTCTAGCATCCAATTTCATTTTATATACAAACACAAAAGATTTTTTTTTTTACAGTTTTAACATACATTGAATTTCTCAGGAGTGCAAGATTGAATGAAGGTGGTAAATTTTGTTCAGAATTTTTACTGAGGGTTGTTCACCATTCTGGAAAATAATATGAATGGCAATGCCAATCACAGTAGTTGAGCGGCCCTTAAAACACGTGTGTATCTGTGTGCATTTATATCTATTGCATTCATGGTCATTCTGCATGTAGGTGCAGACATCCAGCTACTCACTAGATCTTCCAGTTGTAGCTGTGTACACACTTTTTTCAGGTATTGACATACTTATTATTTTACTTTAAAACTGCTTTTCTTTGTTTCTTGAATATAATGCAGTGCATGTATTAATTTTTCTGAAATTATGGATTTTAGAAGGGAAATTCTTTGTATAGGCAGATTGTTTTACCTCTGGTTTTCATTTGAGCATAACAAAGGGAGAGTCACAAATGATTTGTTATAAAAAGAGCACTGGGTTTAATGTGACTGAGAGCCACTATTCCAACTGAGCCAGTGTCCTGAAGAAATGCTCATCTGTCTGTCAGTCCCAAGCCTGGTCCAAGGGGGCCTGTGTACAGTGAGGAGACTGGGTCCCCAATAACTTTTTCTTCCACTTTGGGGTAACTTCAGAAATTAACAGATCCCTAGGCAAGTGGCTGATGTGTCCTGCTCCTTAGTGTCACTGAGACTTTACTTTGTTTAACCAAGGGGTGGAAGGATCAAGAGGCTCCCTGCTTAGTTCCTCCCAGGAGCTTATAGGCTCCGCCTCCTCCATGAAGGCTGCCTGGATCAGTTCCACCTCAAGGAACCTCTCTCTCGCCTCTCCTGATCTTCCTACGCTTGCTCCATCTTAACTTCTTTCCATGAGTTCATTTCCTATCATCTCCTCAAATGGATTGTAAATTTCTTGAGGGGAGAGGTTGATGTGTCCTGTGTCCGAAGGTGCTCATTAAGAATGTTGAATGAATGAATGAATGGATATATCATGTGGAGGAAATATTGGGTTGCTTTACTAATTTAATCCCAGTGTCTGTGGAAATCAAATAGAAGGGACTGTTTTGTGCTTTCTAAACAGCCCCAGCTCACCAGCTAGCCCCCTAGTGGTGCCTTGGGCTTTAATCTGCAATTTAATTAGCCCTGGCACCTGATTCTAGAAGAAATGGAGAACAGCAATGAGCTTAAGCAGGAGAGAGCTGGGCTATCACCAGCGTGACATATGGCACCATGTAACACCTGCCAGCTTCCATTTAGGTTACTTTACTTCTAAATGTTAGAAGTGTTCATTATTTTGAGGTGCTAGATAATTAAGACCTTTTATTGACTGCCTGAAACCAAGAATCTGAGCTACTTTTGGATGATTAGGAGTGTGTACAAAGTAGCTGGAGGTGTAGTGGGTGTAGGGAACACAATTCTGGATTTGGATTCAAAAGACTGGCTTGATCCCTGACTTTTCCACCAGCTAGTTGTATGGCCATGGACAAGCCAGTTCATATTTCCAGGTTAAAAGTCTATGAGTCAATGAAATGCAGTAAACAACTATTTAAAGGAACTACACAGTGATGCATTGGCAGAGATAGATGTGCCATGAAGCAAAAGATGCTTAAGCTTTAAAGCCCCTCATTACACTGACCCTTCCCAAGGCCCTGTGCCTTTGAGTTTGAATGCTGTCATATGTACATTGTTCCTTTCTTTAGGTACTTCACATAACAGACAATTCTGATAAAAAAAAATATGAGTGAAAGTCTGGATACCTGGGGTTTACTAGTTTTAATATTAAACTTGAGCCACATTGTACATTTTTTTGTAGTTGAGAATTGTCCCAGCAAGAATTTTCTACTGTAAGGTCCATGTCATGTTCCTATTAGTTTTGCTATAGTCTTATTCCTCGTTGTCCAGGAGTTCTGGACATTTAACTTAAATACTGCAGATGCACTTTTCTTCCTTTGTTTTCCTAGAAGAGCTTTGCCGCTGGCCTCTTGGAAGGCATGGCTGGGTTAGGTAAATTATGCATTGAGTTGACAGCGTTCAGCAGAACAGATCCTTATTCCATAGCAACCTGATTTGGACACCTGCCTTAATCAAACTGAGAGAATTTGGGGGGACTCAGGAATTCTCTTAATTGTTGGGTAAGCATGAGAGACAAGCTCCATGGTTTAGCATCATACTGTTAGCCCAAGAAGGCAGAGCAGAGAAAGCAGATGGTGAAGGAGGTGAACATCTTTAGGCTGAAATTTCTTACAAGCACCCACAAGGCATCTCTCCTCAGCTTGCTTTTCAGAACCACTATAAGGGCCTTGCAGCCTGGTTTGCATGCCCACCCCGATCAAAGTGGGGACTGTTTATCTGGGCTTAGGAATTCTCTTTATTAGTTTACTGGTATTTTATTCCCTTTTGCCTGAAGGAGAGAAAAAACTGTTTTCTTTCTTTGTTTATTCTTCCTGGTCATTTTCACCAAAAATGAGGTTACATCTCCACTTCTGACTTCAATTTGTGTTGAAGACGAGCCCCAGCATTTTGTTATTGTTTTGCCTATGACCTCTGTTTTCCCAGTATAATCACTTCCTCCTCAGAATTACGACCCACTAGGATCCGTATGGCTGACAGTAAAAACTCCAGATCGGTGGACAGCTGAAATGGGTTTACAGTTAACATTTACTTTGCCTGTCTGAAACCTGCATTATCCATTTATGCTTTTTCTCATTTAAGTTTAATTTCCACATGTTTGTTTGTTAGTTGGATTTAAAATCACGTTTAGTTTTAAAACAGCTTTGTATTTGCCTTTTATCTTTTTGGCTCAGATTTACCTTTTAGTTTATATTATTTCTGTTTCATCCTCAACTAGCCATGAACTGGATTAGAAGAACCGGGTTATACCCCAGCTCTGATCAGTGTGACCTTGTCACCCAGCATGCATTACTTAATTTCATCAGACTGGGGCTTAATAAACATGACGGTCCCTCTCTTTACAGTGTTTGAGTGTCCCATAAATTGGCTTTGTTTTATTCACTCTTGTTTCTGTTAGCATTTTTAGAACAATTTTCAAATTTATATGGGGGCACATTGTCATCATATGAGCCTAATGATAATTAGGAATGGCTAGAATAAGTGTCAGCATAGTATTTATGATTTATAAATATTGATCTTGGGAAATGCTGAGAAATGTTTACATTTAAATAAGAAGAGTGTCCATCGTGTTGGGGGGTTGGAGGGCTGTTCTCTGAGAGGAGAATGTGGGAATAGCCCAATTTTATGGGCTGCCTGGTTTTAAAATAGCACTAAGCTTGTCATCGTGCTGCCCAGTCTTCAAGAGGGCTGAGAGATGCTGTGAACAGTGTCAGAAGGGCCACATTTTTGTATAGGTTAAACAAAAAAAAGCAAGACCTCTATGTCTCCTAGTTTTATGCATGACACAGACCCTCCTCCCTTCTGCCCTGCATGCCAGTCTCCTGCTGTCCTGTTATGGTTGGTGTCAGAAACCTTGCCTGTGGTGAAGTTCAGCCTGTGAGCTTCTGAGACTTGGAGTGTTTTCTTGTGGGGGGGAGGAATCCCTGCAGTGATTAGGAGGTGGAGAAGGGACAAAGCGTGGGGCAGCCTAGAAGGGAAAGCACTGGCATCCTTCTCTCCCTCCCGCGTCTTCTCCGCAGGCCTTGTGAATGGCAGAGCTGAAACAGAGCTGACTTAGGGAGTGGGCTGCTTTCAGACACACCGGCAGAGGAGGTGGTGCAGGGTGCGGACATGTAGGTCTGTGCTGAACTTTACAGTGTGCAAGTGCTCTCACATGATCTTGTGGGGGTAGGTCAGAGGCTCCAGAATCATTTTATAGTCATAAAAATTGGATTTCAGAGTGGTTAAGTGAATTTCCCAAGAGCACACAGTTTTTAAAGAAAGGGTAGGGCCAAACCCAAATCCAGAAATCTGGCATTGGAAGCCTCCCATGCCACAAAACATCTCCCTCTCTTGGTTCATCTTTGGTGCCTCAAGTTCAACTCTTCAAAATTAATTTCTGTGGGAATGTAATGGATTTTTTTCTCCTATGAGACATCCATATTTCAATTCTTGAGGAAACATTAAGCCTGAGCGTGAGTTAGTCAGATGGCTCCTTCCCACTTGAGTGCAGACACTATAGAAGGAGTTTCTCGTCAGGTGGGAAGGAGAGGGCTGGAGAAGCCAGGTGTGGCCGGCAACTGCAGGCCACCCAAGGGCCTGGACTCTTGGGGTGGTGGGGCTGTGAGAATGAGTACAAAGAAGGCAGCCCAGGAGGCCACTGGAAGAGGAAGCTTGGGAGGAGGGCAGAAGGTCAACTGCCTTCTTTTTACGGGACCAGCTAAGGCCTGTCCAGGGCCCTTGTGGTTCCAGCAGTCATTTGGTACAGCAGAAAACACTGAATTCCTTGGAGCCATTGAAAGGCTTTCATTCAAGCCTCAATGGCTTTCATTGGAGGCGTGAAAGTTTGGAAGCTCTGTGTAAGAAGCAGTTTAGGAACAGTTCAGCCAGAAGTGGGTTGTGTTCCCTGCAGACCTATAATTCTAGGAACTGCACTGTTTCCTAATGGGATCACTGGTTATGGACTTATGGAACTGAAAAAGACTCCAGAGCCAGAGCAGAAGAGAAACTTAGAGGTCCTGCTGTCAGGGACTTGCCCAAGGCCACACGGTAAGTTAGTTTCACCCCAAACTGTTGCAAACAAATGTACTCACAAAGACCTCACAAGGGAGTTTGGGGAGGGAAGGTGGAAAACATGTTGTCAAACATTAGAGTATGACAAGTTCTCCTCAGAAAGTTCTCTATTCTACCAGGAATTTTAAAAGTGACAACTGAATGGGGCCTATGATATATTTTTAAGCGGTTTGGTGGTGTTACTGACATTTGAGTGTTTCCGGTTTGTTTTTACAGCTTGGGTGGTGAACAGCAGCAGCAGCAGCAACAAACTCTTACATCATACTTCTCTCTAAAAGCCAAAGCAGCTCCCTTCTGTAAATACAGTGTACAAGAAGAGAGAGGCATTTGCATGTAGTAGCTCTCTGTATTAATTTTCCCCTTGTGCTTCCAAATCAGGCTAGGGGCTGCACAGTTCAGAGAAAGCCTCCATCTGTTCTCAGCAGGAGATCAGGGGAAGAACACTGCCTGGCAAGCAGGCTGCCTTCCTCCAAAGAGGCCAGGGCCCTTAAAACTCATAGATGAGCTACCCCCGCCCCCGCCAGCAAGGAGGCAGGAAAGTGCTCGCACCTGTGCACTCAGTCCACCTCAAGTCCAGGAAGCAGCCCTGGCAGCCAGCGGCGGGAAGGCCGCACGTACAGGGGCATGGGAATGGAGTTGCGTCTCTACCTTCTCACCTCTGGCACAAGGCAGGAGCGTGCTCCCTGGCTTAGCTGCTGCTGTCAGGGATTTCAGTTATCAGGCTTCTTTCCTAAACAGCGTTTCTCTCAGTGTAGTTCACAGGATGTTGTTGAATTCTCCTTTCTTTTCAGGGAGCTCCTCTCCGTGAGGGCCTAGGCCTCCCCTTTCTCAGGACAGGGTCCTCCCTGCCTGCACACTCTCTCATGGGCCTCCAGGGCCAGAGGATGAGTCCCTAGTGCTGTCCATCTGCTCTGTTTCCGCCTGCTCAATCCAGCAGATGTTCACTGAGGACAGACTCTGGGTCAGGCCTGGCGTGTGTGGCAATGCATCTGTCTGTTGTCTGACCTTGTGGAGCCTACAGGCCAGTGAGGGAGACAGCTATGGGGTCATGAAGGGAGAGGGCTGAGAGGGACCTCAGGAGTGGGGTTGATGATGCAGATTCCATGTCTCCCCAGACTGAGGTATCTCTTGTCTTGTTGGGGCCACAGAGAACTTCAAGAATTGCCAGTGTCCGTAAACAGAGACTCTGGGAATGTCCTTCTGTCTTTCCCACTCACTTGGCACCTGACCGTGTACTGTTTTGTACTGGACTGTTGCTTAGCTGTGTCTCTGAGTTCTTGCCTCAGCCAGATGACAAGCCTCTTCAGGTGGTGCCGCCGAATCCCATCTGCTTTCCCTAGCGCTTCCTCAGCCCAGGGCCCGGGGTGGAGGCAGGTGCTCCCTCCACAGGTGTTTGGCAACCACACTTGTGCTGGGGGAAGTCAGGCAGCTGGGACCTGGGGTAGGGCTCATGGCCAGTGGAGGCCTCAGGGGCTTGGCTGGCTTCCTTTGGCCCCCTTCTCCCCAGAGTGTGGCTCTTGACACAACCTGATTTGCTCCCAGACTTAAGGCCAATGGCTCATGACATAGTGGTGAGCAAGGAACCAGGCCACAGGGTGTGCCATCGCACAGAGGGGAAAGAGCATTTGACACGGGGATCTAGGTTTGGACCTCAGGCCCTCCAGTGCTTGTTAACTTGGGTCTCCATGTCTGTAAAATGGGATGATGATGTCTAGCTCTTACCCTTGTGAAGATTAAAAGTAAATGTGTGTGAAAAAATGACGAATGTTTGATTGTTGCTTCATGGCTTATAAGGGATTTCTCATCCCTGATCTCATTTCAATCTCATACTAGAGCAGGCATTATTATCATTTCCATTTTACAGATGAAAAACCTGAGGTTCAGAGAATGTTGACCTACTAGAGATCACACACTATTAAGAGGTAAACTGGGCCTGGAGCCTAGCCTGATTTTGGCCAACCTCTGTTGCTGCCTGTCTAAAAGGACAGCTAGTACATGTGCAGTGTGGTACAGGGTTTTAAAGTTCTTTTGTGCCCACCAGATGCTTATTTTTCCTAGAGGAATGTATAAATGCAACATATTGCTATATATAAAATACTTAGGGCATGATTTTCATGAAACTGCTGCAGCCAATGAAGCAATGAACCTTTGGTAATCATGTGGATACAACTGCTTAACTGGCTATCACTTACTGGTGACAATGACAGGTTATGAGGATTGTGTAAAAACTGTAAGAATTTCTACAAGGTTTAATTATTATCCCTGGTGAGATATTTTGACTGTGCTACAGCATGTGAAAGTGTTTGTAAGAACTGTATGTGCTTCTGCATCTGACAGAATCTGCTTATATCTTCAGAAAACTTTGTTATGAACAAATTCAAAACAGAAATATAGATCAATGGAACAGGATAGAAAGCCCAGAGATAAACCCATGCACCTATGTCAATTAATCTATAACAAAGGAGGCAAGACTACACAATGGAGAAAAGACAGTCTCTTCAATAAATGGTTCTGGGAAAACTGGACAGCTACATATAAAAAAATGAAATTAGAACATTCTTTAACACGATACACAAAATAAACTCAAAGTGGATTAAAGACCTAAATGTAAGACTGGATACTATAAAACTCTTAGAGGAAAACATAGGCAGAACACTCTTTGACATAAATTACAGCAATATCTTTTTCGATCTGCCTCCTAGGCAGATCGAAACAAATGGGACCTAATTAAACTCAAAAGCTTTTGTACAGCAAAGAAAACCATAAACAAAACAAAAAGACAACCCACAGGATGGGAGAAAGTATTTGCAAATGAAGTGACTGACAAGGGATTAATCTCCAAAATTTACAAACAGCTCATGTAGTTCAACATCAAAAAAACCCCCAAACAACCCAATCAAAAAATGGGCAGAAGACCAAAATAAACATTTCTCCAAAGAAGACATACACATGGTCAAGAGGCACATGAAAAGATGCTCAACACTGCTAATTATTAGAGAAATGCAAATCAAAACTACAATGAGATATCACCTCACACCAGTCAGAATGGCCATCATCAAAAATTTACAAACAATAAATGCTGGAGAGGGTATGGAGAAAAGTGACCCCCTCCTACACTGTTGGTGGGACTGTAAGCTGGTGCAGCCACTATGGATGTTTTTTTAAGAAACTAAAAATAGAGCTACCATATGATCCAGCAATCCCACTCCTGGGCATATATCTGGAGAAAATCATGATTCAAAAGGACACATGCACCCCAATGTTCATTGCAGCGCTGTTTACAATAGCCAGGACATGGAAGCAACCTAAATGTCCATCAACAGATGAATGGATAAAGAAGATGTGGTACATACATACAATGGAATATTACTCAGCCACTAAAAAGAATGAAATAATGCCATTTGCAGCAACATGGATGGACCTGGAAGTTATCATACTAAGTGAAGTTAAGTCAGACAGAGAAAGACAAATAACATATGATATCACTCATATGTGGAATCTAATTAAAAATGATACAAATGAACTTACTTACAAAACAGAAACAGACTCACTGAACTTAGAGAATGAACTTATGGTTACCAGGAGGGAATGGTAGTGGGGGAGGGACAGATTGGGAGTTTGGGATTGACATGTACACACTGCTATATTTAAAATAGATAACCAACAAGGACCTACTGTATAGCACAGGGACCTCTGCTCAATGCTCTGTAATAACCTAAATGGGAAAAGAATAAATACATGTACATGTATAACTGAATCACTTTGCTATACAACTGAAACTAACACAACGTTGTTAATCAACTATACTGCAATATAAAATAAAAATTTTTTAAAATAAAAAAGAGAAAACTTTGTTATGAACAAATTTAAATTACTCTTTCATGTCTGATTTCAGATATTTTAAGTGGTGCATCAGAGAATAGGAATGTTGATTATAGTGTTTATAAGGAAATGGATGAATACTGTACTCATAGCTATTAAAATCTGCTAGACTTAGGCTAAACCTGATAGATCAAGTTATAATAAAATAAGGTGAACATATTCCATCTTTAGCATGATTAGAGGAGAGGGTGTAGGGATGAGAATCCTAGGCTGAGCTTGGAAAGAAACAGCGACTGTTTGGCCAAAGGAAAGGGAGGTTGTGCAAGACAACAATGGGGTGGACAGGTGATGGCCCAGGGCAAAGTCTGGCAAAGTGCTTGGCCCCTCATACTTGGGCAGTGAATGCAGAGCGACCAAGATCCACGCATTGCCTTCAGCTCTGCAGGCTACTTCTCAGGGTGTTTCCTGTGGAATTTCCAGAAGAGAGCCGGGGTGGTCAGCTTAGAGGAATACGTGGTTCATGTTGGAACACTGGACATACTACATTACTGGAAAGATACACACTGGATGACCTGCACAGTGAAACTCAACTTTCCAAATACTGGCAATGATAGGAGATTCAGTTCCAATGACCAGTTGTTTATTGAATGCCAGTGCAAATCAGAACAAATGCATTCTAACCATGACAGTCACAGGAAGGACACAAAGAATGGAGTGTCCCTGATCCCATGAAACAGCTCACTGGAATCTGTGAACTCCAGAACCTAGAATGGGAGGACTCTTATATCCCTGCCCCATGACTAGCCAAGATTAAGAGCCCTGGGAGGCCTGAGGTCACAGAGGTCTGGGTATCTGTGGGCCCACTCTCTCCCCAGAAGATCCCTCACCCACATGGGGCCATGTGCAGAGCATGGGTGGTGTGACTACTGGATGGGAGTCTGGCTCCTGACTGCAGGTGGAGTGAGCACAACTGGAATCTGGCAGGAGATCCTTGGCACTGGTCAACCCATCAAACGAGGTAAGTACTTGGAGTCTGAGCAGGAACAGGAGACTATTCCATGCTTTGGCAGGGATTGGGAAGATGTTAGAATGGGGCTCAGAACAGGTCTATGGAGTTGAAAAAACATGGCTTTTTACCTCAACTTTTCAATGAACTGAGCAACACTGGGTAGGTGGCTTCATTTCTTTGAGCCTCTGTTTCTTCATCTTCATCTGTAAAATAGGGATGGGCATTATAACTTTCTTGTTAGGCCGCTGAGGGCAGTAAATTAGATTATGTATGTAGAGCACGCAGCACTGTGCCTGACACTTGGAGCCTTACTACACAGTAAAGGAGCACCCTGGCCACAGCAGCCTCATGGGGGTGGTGAAGCAGGGGCCCCAGAAAGGGTCCTCTGACTTAAAGGTAGGTCTGGATCCTAGACTTCCGGCAATTCCCAAAGCTTCCTCTTGGAGGCTTGGGGGTGATTGGAGGGGTGCACAGCCCAGTTACCTGGCTATGTCAAAGTGTAAAATCTCCATTCTTACACTTTCTGCCCCAGATCCTTTCAAAGGCAGAACAGAACTGTGGGATGACTCTGGACTAAGTGTCAAGAGACTTGAGACTGATTCTGTCACTCCCTGGCTGGGTGACCTTGGACGAGTCCTGTAACCTAGGCATGGATTTCTTCATTTGAAAATTGGGGGAAAGGTCATCTGCTCTATTTGTCTGTCATAGGACCAAATCCAACCTCTTTAGCCTGGCATTCAAACTCCTTTCATTATATTCCCTGATCTCAGCTCCTGTAAATCCTCTTCATACCCACATGGACCTGTGAAGCTAAACCTTTCTTAGCCTTTCCTTCATACCCAGACAGAACCTTCTTGCCCAAATCTTGTTTGTCTAAACACCTTTGCATTCCCTACAGCATTTAGCACAGGGTCTTGCATAAAACAGATGATTATTTTATCGATTAGGATTAGGTTTGCTTACATGTGACAGGAAAATGAAAATAGTAGCTTAAACAAGATAGAAATTATTTCTCTCTCATAGAAAAGAGGTCCAACAGAAGTAGCCCAGGGCTGGGATGGTGGCTCCAGGTATCAGGGACCGATGCTCCTTCTGTCTTCCTGTTCCACCATTCTTAGCACATCATCTCATGGTACACTATGGCTGCCAAGTTCCAGACATCTCATTCTCATTCTCATTCAGCCAGCATAAAGGAGAGAAGAAAGAGCACAAAAGTTTTCTTCTCTCCCTTTAGGGAGACTTCCTGGATGCTACATGTGACTTCTGCTCATATCACCTTATTGGCTAGAACTTAGTGACATGGTCATTCTAGCCGTAAGGGAGGCTGGGGAATATACTTTTTAACTGAGCATATTGCTATTTCTAATAAAATTGATAGGGAAGAGCGAGAGGATACTGACATACCCATATGGTTACCTCTGCTGCAGTTATTAAAAGAATAAAAATTATGAAAATGCACTACCAAGTTTAAAGCCTCATACAATGGATGAGATTATGATTACAAAATACTTACCTTGTTCGAAATGGTACTGGTGTCCTGATCTTTAGGTTGGAAACAGCCCAATTCTTCTTCACTTCTGGTGGGAATGTGGTGACATTTTTTTTTCATAGAATGACAATTCAGAGCTATAAGTGAAGATACATTTTGGCCCTTCTCCCTTACCACATTTTACGAATGAGGAAACTGAACTCCAGAGAGGCTAAGTAATTTGCCCACTGTCCCATGACTAATGAAGGAGCTAGGACTAATACTTGAGTTTCTGGACTCTATCAAGGGTTTTTTTGCTCCTCTGCGATGAGTGGCCCATTCAGGTTCTGGAGGCCTTGAATTCTGTGGGTCTCCCAATACTGGCTGGGGACGCTGCTTGTCCAGCTCCCCTGTAGGCAGATCTAGGTCACCATGTTGTCAGCTGCATCCCTGCTGGCATGCAGCTCAAAAAGCCTTCCATGTGGAGAGAGGGAAACATCAAGAAATAGAGGAGCGTGCTATTTAAATAATGAGGATTTTTTGCTCACAGCAAATAATTACCTCCTTTCCTTTGTACCTAGAATGCACAGGATCCTGAATGAGGTCCTGAAAAGAAGATAAGAAATGGTTGCTGCCCTTGAAGATGTGGATGTACAGATTCATTCTTCTTTTCATTCATTCACTAAAACATTATTTATTGAGCATCTACTAAATGTAGACACTGGGTGCAGCACTGAGGATACAACAGTAAACTGTGCAGACATGCTTCTTGCTCTGAAATTGCTTATAGTCCAGTGGAGGACAGAGACCAGTAAACAGGCAACTACAATACGGAATTAAAAGTGCCCTGATGGGAGGGGACAAGGTACTCCAGGTATGTCACTTGGACTAGGCTGTTGGGGGTAAGGTCAAGGCTTAGTGGGTGAGATAACATTGAAGTGGAGACCTGAAGACTGAGGATGTGTAGGCCAAGGGAGTGCTGTGTGAGGGGCACGGAGGGTGGAAAGGAAGAGTACTCCAGATAGAATGTCCAAAGGAGGGTGTGTGTGAGAAGCTGAGAGGGCTTTATCATGACCAGAGTGGGACAGGCCTTGGTGACCACGGTGGAAGAGAGGTGTGGGGAATGTTGAGAAATGTGACTGGAAAGGTGGGCAGGACTTTGAAAGGCCTGATGGAGAGTTTATATTTTATCTTGAGGCTAGTGGGATAAAATGCTTGAGGCATATTTGTATTTTAGAAAGAGTCCTCTAGCCTCAGGGTAGAGAATGGATTGGAGGGGCAGGTCAAGATTTGGGGAGACCACTTTGGAGGCTGTTGCAGTGCTGGTGGCCTGAACCAGAAAGAGGCCCTGAGAGGTAGACAGAAGTTGATGGATTTGAGATATTGCTGAGAGGTACAACCAACAGTCTTTGGTGACTAGTTGGAAGTAAGAAACTAGAAAGACAGAGGAAACTAACATTCATAAAGAAAAATGTTAAAATAACGAAGACAGATGTTAACAAACAAAGCCATGGAATAAGAGCTATCCAGAAAGAAAATGGCGGCATGATCCGTGTGTTTTAAGGAAGGGATAATTGCTGTGGGCTGGAAAGATATTAGAGGGCTTCCTGGAAGAGTTGAGATTGGAGCTGGGCCTTGTGTATGGGTAGGATTTTGGTGAATGGAGAGGACGTTACAGACTGAACAATGATGCAAGTAGGAGTACTGAGGCAGAACGGTGTGTGATTTTTTTAGCAGATGGTTTGGTTGTGGTTTTCTTGGGAAAGCCACAAAGAGCTGGTTCTCCAGGGGGTGCAACTAAAACTTTTGCTGAAAGGTGGGACTGGGGAGATGAATCTCATTGCTCTTTCAGAGTGGTACAGAGTTCTTCGTGTATCCCAAGGCCATTTGTGTTGGAACCTCAAGGGGTCTGTGGACCACTAGACAGCCCAGCATGACCAAAACCCCACATATCTCAGCTTCCACCAGGAAAAAGACAAAAGGTCCTCCTTCCCCCAAAGGAATGCTTTTATGCTTGTGGGTCTTTTGCAGTGACCCAGGTCCCCATGTTTAGAGCTGCTATACCAGGGTGCTGCTTTACAATTTCTAGACCCCTGCAGAACCCTGCCTGGAAGCCTGCATTGTGAGTGAGGCCTGTGGACCCAGCAGAAAGACTTCTTGAGCCCAAGACTGTGGAAGACACAGCTGCGTAACGGGGCGTGTGGAGCAGCCTCTCTGGCGCTAGGGGGCAAGTGTCCTGCCAGGCATCATGCCCTGTCTGACCACCCTGCCCCACACCTCTGGGTACTGGCTCCAGCTGATGGCCCCCTGATCCCATGTTCTCTGGCTCAAAACTTGCTGGCGTCTTCTGTCTTGGTCCACCCTCCAGTCTCTGACATTGCCTCTGATCTAAGGACTGCTGCAATCTTCCCAGGGACCCCTTTCTAGGGGCATTGGCCCTTGACACCGACCTATAAGGTAAATAATTATAACCTCCAATTGACCAGCAGCACCACTTAAGGAGCCACAGTGCCCTGGAGCTGTGCTGGACTCTTCATGCCTTCATTTCTAATGCTCACAATCCTTTTGCGAAGCACATGTTATCCCATCTTACTGAAGAAGAGACTGAGGGAGATTAAATGGCTATCCAAGGCCAACAAGCCAACCTGTCCACTGCCCTACACATCCTGTATGTGAGCCAGGGAAGTCTAGGAGATATTTCAGGAGCAATTGTGCTAGGCACTTCGAAAATGTTACATTTTATCCTCACAAGAACTTAACAAGATAAGTACTATTATTCTCTTTTTACAAAGAGAAAACCGAGACTCAGAGAGGTTAAGTACTTATTCCAAGGTCACATAGCCAGGAAGTGGCAAAGGTGGGATCCAGACCTAAGTGTGTCACCAAAGCCTCCTCTCTCCACCTCTCCAGGTGCCTAAACAGGTGAGGGTCAAACCTCCTGTCCTGAATCAAGACTCCTATGCCCCAGTAGGAAAGCACAGTGATTCAGGGAAATAGTTACAGTGGAGTCATGTGCCCTGTCCTTTCCCAACCCACTCATGTGAGCCTTCTGAAGTTTTTATAGAGGGAAGAACCCAGACCAGAGATGAGGGAGGGCTTTGCATGGCACCATCCTACCACTCTGTATTCTCAGTCCCTTCTGCCCTCTTCATGCCTCATGGACATGGTTCCTGGGGTTTGGGCCCAAGGCCCCAGCTTACAGGATGCCTACTCTCTGCTCCTCCTACCCCCACCCTCCTGTTCCAAGGCCAAGACAACTCAGCTTTGATTCAGGTTGAATGAGTCATTAAGGGTAAAACAAAGAAGAGAAGGCCTATTCCCTTGCCAGGGAATGAACCCACCCACACTTTGACTTCTTTTTGTTTTGAAATGATGACACTATGCAATGACTCAGAGTTACCACACTCAAAGAGACTACTTTGTATTCTTCTTGAAAATGAAGGCAATGTGTGAATAAATGCGCTGAAAATGGCTCATGCAGGGAGGAAAAGAAGACCTCTGGGCACATCAATGCAGCATGAAAGCTGAATGAATGTGCAGGAATGTGAGGGGACAGAATTCCTTGGTGGAGAGGAGAGCCGAGTGGAAGCAGATGTGAGGGCCATGCAGCAAAGCCCTTCAAAGCTCCTCAATGGCAAAACCTGAAGAAACAACCACCAGTCCCCAAGTCTAATTGACTTAAAGCCAAGCACATTCACAGGCACTGGAGGGACAGAAGAGAAGACTTTTTCAAAAGAGCCTTCATACACAGGGTGTGGGGATGGAGAACTTTTCTGTGTCTAATACCAGAAAGCCTCTCCAGCCAAGCAGCCCGGCTGGAGGGCAAATGAGGGAATGAGAAAGGGACAGAGCATCTTGGAGCTGACTCTCAACACTGTATTCTTCTCGGGAGGAATGAAATGAGAGGATCTAATCTACTACATCCTGCCCTTCTAAAGTGGGGTAACTGGCCCTGCGCCCAGTAGCTGTAGCTCACAGCTTGGCTCTGGCATTGCCCAGGGCCTCTGGTTCTTGGTGGTGGGAAAAGAGGACAGAATTGGATGCCAGAACAGTTGGCGCTTTCTCCAGCTTAGTGCTGGATGGTCTGGGGCAAAATTCTCAACCTCTCTCAGACTATTTTCTCTGAGAAAACAGGAGGTGATTGCTCTCATCTACCTGAGAAGATAGCGGTTGGGAAAATGAAATGAGAAAATGCATGAAATGAGAACTACTCTATTAACTGTAAGATGCTACACAAGTGGTAGTTATTATCGTGTTTACAGACATAGGGAATTAATGTATTCTGACAGACGACATTACACTAGGAATCCAAGGCAATGAGGGCATTCCATTCCATTCCTTAGCATCTGAAAAATATGATGACATTTGAAACGAGTTTACTGGGAGTGAAAGTTTTCTATAGAGCTTCCTTTCCTTTGCAATGAATTCCAGGCTTCCCATGGTGCTTGAAAGTTTCTGTAGGAAGCTGCTGGGGAAAGCCAACCTCCATTTTGGTTGCTTTGAAACTCCATTTTTGGTTCTGTGATTATCTCCATTTCAGTCATTTGTATCATTACAAAAGGTGCAAAACTCTTGGCAGGAAAATGTTCTCTTGTTTCACAGCATTAGGTTTTGATAAATAATGTTATAATTTTTTTAGTAGAAAAAGTCTACATAGGAACTCATCATTGATATCTTAGATCTAGAAGGGAAATTAGAAGACCATGTAGCTCAACACTGAGATTTTTCAGACAAGGAACTGAGGCCTAGGCAGGGTGAACTAGTATTCCCTGGGTCTCACACTTGAGTCAGTGAGACAGGACTAAGCTCCTGATGTCTTGTATTCATGTGCTCCTTCCCTGACACCAGGGTCAAAAACTCAGATGTCTTTAGGGTCCAGGCAGGTAAGAAGGAGGGTATTGGTGGGTAAGATGGTAGGAAAGGGTAGAATGTTCAGTTCAGTTTTCTTTAAGTTTATACTGTTTGCAGAGAATCTGTAAATTTATATCTTTCACCAAATTTGGGACATCTTCAGCTATTATTTTTTCAAATTTTTTTCTCTATCAATCTCTCTCTCTTCTCTCTTAAGAACTCCAAATGACATGGATGTTAGACCATCTGATATCCTCTCACAGATCCCTGAGGCTCTATTCATTATTTTTCAAACATTTTCTCTGTTCTTCAGATTGAATAATTTCTATTGGTCTATCTTTCAGCCTACTGATACTTTCTTTTGGCATTTGCATTCTGCTATTAAGCCCATCGAGTGAATTTTTATTTCAGATATTTCTCAGTACTAAAATTTCCATTTGGCTGCCCCTCCTTTTTTTTTTTGAATAGTTTTTGTTTCCTTCCTGAGATGTTCTATCTTTCCATTCATTTCAAGAGTGTTTACCTTGACATCATGAAGGATGGTATAATAGCTGTTTAAAATTTTTTTTCTAGTAATTCCAACATTATCATATCTTTTATTTGATAACTGGTCAGATTTTTCTGCTTCTTATCACATTGGATAATTTTAGATTGTAACCTGGACTTTTTGTATGGTATGTAATGAGACTCTGGGTCCTCTTAAAATCAGGACAAAGTGACAAGACAAAAAAAAGTAAGAACTACCCTCATACTCTTTACATAACAGGGTTATGTGAATTTTTCTGAGTTCCTCTATCTAGAGTTATAGGTCTTCTCTCAGGGATTTTAGGTATCTGAGCTGCTAGCATGGTGGCAGTGCAGTCTGGGGGCTACCTATGGCCTTAAAGCTGAACTAAAAGATAAAAAATATGAGAAAAAAGAACAGGGTTTTGTCCACACTCCCTAGCTTGTAGGGTCCAATCTTCCAGGTCATTTGGCCAGAGAAAATGGGCTGTTTCTTGGAGTTGTTGCTGTACATGACTGCCACGCAGTTTCATAACTCTGTACAGTAGTCACGGACAGGTCAAATCCAGGAGAAAAATCCCAGGAAACTTGCTGCTACCATATTGGTCATTCATCATATTTTGATTTTTTCCCCAATCCCCCTGCTTTATTTACTGTTCAAAGTCCTCAGTTAGTTGTCTTTGTTGTTGTTCAGTGTGTTTAGTTGTAATCAGTGGGAGAGACAGAGTACAGCATGCCTCCTCCATTTGGTTGGAACCAGAAGTCTAGCAACACACTTGGAATCCTTCTCTTTTGGTTGGTGCTCCCCAAAGTGTTACTGGGAGCAGCCCACTGATAGAACCTGTGTTTGGGGATCCTATATACCCTGGTCTGGTGGTGCCAGCTCCCAGGAGTCTATGGCTCCAAGTTTTCTGCCTTATTTGGGTAGATACTTGATATAGATGTTCACTCAGCAAAGATGTATTGTATGCCCCTATGTGCTATATCCTGGGGATACAAAAATGGCTAAAATATGGTCCCTGCCCTCAATGAGCTCACAGTCCAGTGGAATAACAGGAATTTGGACTAGAAATTTAGGACCCAAGCTTGAGATCTTTCTCAAGGTCTCTTGTGAGCCCCCAAACCACAACACATTGTCAGAGAGCATTTCTCAGCTCAGTTCTGGGGCTTTGCCTTTCTAGAAAACATCTATATTGCCTCTCTCCTCTGAGGGCAACAAACCACAAAGCACTTCTACCAAACAGTATATAAAGTACTACTTTTAGTTTTGTGAACTCTACAAAATGCCAAGATTACTCTGTGTAGCAGTCTTCTTGCCTACTATATATAGTCTTAGAGAACACAACCTGGTTTGGGGTTCCAGAACTCAAAAGGGAAGTGAAGACATTGGAGAGTGTCCAGAGTGGCACTTGAAATGGAAAAAGAATGGAATCTGATATTTAAAAAAATAAGAGTGGGAGAAGCTGAGGCCACCTGCCAAGGAGATAATCCTTCATAAGGGAGATAAACTATCTCCCTCACTCCACCTCTGCGGCCTTTTCTATTTGAAAGCATTTACCTTCTCTTTCTACATCAAAGTAAGGCCAGTGTTGAATCTGGGAAAGGAGATAAAAGTGGGAGGAAGAACGGGGTCAGCCATTTAACTAGCACAAGTAGGTGCCATAAGTCAGCAAGGGTACTCTGTGTATCAATTGTCTTGCCATTCTCACCACAATCCAGCAAGACTTTGTGATAAGCTTTGTGGTTCCTATGGTACATAAGGAGACTGTGACTCAAAGGGTGACATGATTTTCTCAAGGTCTTAACAGCAAAACATAGACTAGAACCCAGGTCTCCTGAGTATGGGTTCTGTTTTCTCCACTGCGTCAGCATCTAGGACTTTAGGGTCTAACTATGTTCCCTTCTCATACCACTAGAGCCACAGCAGTCTGCTGTGTGACAAGTGTGTCATTTTGAGGAGGACTTTGGGGAAAAGAGACCCTGCCCCTGACAATGGGATCTGGACACTCACAAGAGAGGAAGAAGTCCACTAGGAAGCCAGGTCCCATGTTCTCCAGAACTAGATCTCCTTTGATCATAATTCAAGTAAGTGTTAATCCCCCTCTCTAAAAAAATAAAATAATCAGAAACTGACCATGATACAAAGGAAGAAAAGCTAAGTTAAGGGAGGGATCATTTTCCAAGACACTTTCCTCTGACCAGGAGGGTGATCTGGGGATAGAAGACTATCCCCCATTACTCAGAAGCAGCAGAGGAGCAGCATTATCCCTCCTAGTTCCCCCCAGGCCTCAATGCTGGCCCTGGCTCAGAGGGGAGCTAAGAGCTTTGAGGTGGAAGGCTTCTCTCCTTCCTAACTGGTCAGTGAGGACCAGCTTCTCCTCCTGCTCCAGGAGGGTCGGGGCTACCTGCATGTCGCATTGCAGACCTGACAGGGCTTCTCCTTGCCCACCTCCCTTCTGGCTCCTTTTCTCTCACCATCTCATGCCCTCCTTATAATTTAATAACAAGGAGAAAAGAAATGAACATTGATTGAGCCGCAACTGTAGCAGGCACTGTGCTAAGCACTTCACATTCATTAGTTTCAGCAGAGGACCCAGTACACTGTTGGTGCTCAATAGTTAATTAGCTCTTACCCTTAGTGTCTCCATCCTTCATTTCACTAGAATCCAGGTACGAGGCACTGGATGACTGTGTTCAGTTTCATGACTGCTGAAGAGTAGAGACAAGAACAACATCAAAATGGCAGCGGTGAAAATGAGACTAGCATTAGGTTGAATCACACGCATTTCTCGAGGAGGAAACTGAGGCAACCCAGAAATGCACAGCTTAGCAGGGAGCCAAGTAAGAAGATATGTGGAAGCCTATGGAAACTTGGGGCCCAAGCAGCATCTCTTAGCATCAATTTGCACCCAAAGAGCGTCTTTAAAAGTTGGCTCACACTTGCCCCAGAGCAAGCAGCCTTTTACACCATTACAATGCTCTGTTCCAGATGTGACTAATTTTTAATCCCTGTAGTTCTCAATTAGTCATGAGCTAATTCTGTAAAAACGTCAGAGTGGGGCTTCCCTGGTGGCGCAGTGGTTGAGAGTCCACCTGCCGATGCAGGGGACACGGGTTCGTGCCCCGGTCCGGGAAGATTCCACACCGCAGAGAGGCTGGGCCCGTGAGCCATGGCCGCTGAGCCTGCGCTCCACAACATTGAGAGGCCCATGTACCGCAAAAAAAAAAAAAAAAGCAAAAATCGTCAGAGTAAGACCACATGTATTTCTCTGGAAAGAGAAAGGAAGATTGCCTGAGACCACTGGACCGCACCAAAATACAGGGTCCCAGCCAAAAGCTTTGAAGGCTTGTGATGTCAACAGATTCCCTAGAGAGGTACCATGTCCTTTTGATTTTTTTGTGTATTATATTTTGAATGCCATCTTCTCCTCTCCTTGCCACTGCCTTGGCTGGGTCCTTATCACTTTCACCATAAACTCCCAACCACTTAAGTCTCCCTGCCACCAATCCAGACAAACACAACCAACCATGGATTTTCATAAAACATTTGCTTTTGATGGATCCAAACGACTTTAGTGGCTTTCCACTGCATACAGGAAAGATCTAGACTCAATAATCAAAACCTTCCACAGCTGCCTGCTTTTCCAAACATCTCTACTTCCTGCTATGAATTCCACCTTCAACACAACTGGTTCACTTATTGATACACAAATATGCCTAGACTCCTCCAACCTTCCCAACTTTTTCCTGCCCCATGCCAGTACCCCACCCCCCTTCTCAGTCCTCATCACTAATGGGAGATTACCCTTCTTTCAAATGTGGGCTCAAGGCTAGTCACCTGGTCTCTAGGCAATTTCCCCATCCTCTGCAATTGCACCTTTGTCTGGACTCCTCGTGCCACATGTAATTATCCTGTATTGTTATGTCTGTAATTTGTTTCCATGTGGGGATGTGACAGCAGCACTGTGCCATACTTTTCTCACAAAATAGGCACTTAATATTCTATTGCACAATCTACTAGAGCTTTGAAATTTCATTTAAAGATAACTTTATCATTTTAAATGTTTTATTGTTTTTAGTAGAGACTTAGGGCCCTTGAGATGGTAGAAGAAAAAAAGATGGAGGGTTTTCTTTTTAAAGCTATTTGTCCTTCCTGTGCATATTATATAACCTCTAAATATTTCCAATATTAAAGAAATAGTCCATCTGAACCCTTTAAAATGATTCAAATATTAAAATGATTCACCAGTTCAAAAGAAACTGGTGTGATCCTTGCAAAAATTTTTTTTAAAGAAGAAGAAAGAAAAAACAAATATTGGCTCTTCTGGGGAAAAAATTAAATGGCTGTGCTTTTTTTTTTTTCAATATTCTAAAAGAATTGAAAATGCACCACAAAATGGTGGAGCTTGTTTTTGTGCCTTCGGTAGCAAGTAACAACATGAAAGGAAGTTCTAGGAAATGACTAAATTTCAGGGAAGAAACTTGCCATGTTTCAAGGGACAAAAGTGAAGGATTTGTCTTTGACAGAAACCCACTGTTGATACCTCCCCAGAGTGTAAATTTCATCTGCAGATTCTCTTCTCTATACCAGTCTCCTGTTGGGTGAGAGAACTCACAGACCTGTAGCCAGTACCACTCCCCTGAGCATTCCTCTTGAGAAGGAAAGACATGGATTTAATCCTTACCGTGGGGATTCTTAGGAGGAGGGCAAGTCTTCTTAGCTTGATTTTATATTTCAGCACCTCTCACTGAATGACTCCAGCTGGCCAGGAAGCTCTCTTGCTTCCAAGCTTCTCAAAGGACTCCAGATCTTACATCCTCTGTCCTCAACATTTACTCCCTCCTTTGCTGACTGTACTAGTTTTCTATTGCTATGTAACAAATTACCACAAGCTTAGTGGCTTAAAACAATATAAATTTATCTCCAAGTATGGGTTAGCTGGGTCCACTGCTCAGACTGAAATCAAGGTGTTGGCTGGGGCTGCAGTCTCATCTGAGGCTTACGGGCTCTCTTCCAACGTCACTGCTTGTTGGTAGAAGTCAGTTCCAGCTCCTAGAGGCCACCTGCCATTCCCTGTCACGTGGCCCTCTCCACAACATGGCACATTGCTTCTTCAAGGTCAACAGAAGAGCATCTCTGCTGCTTGAAATCATTCTGACTTCTCTGAAGGCCTGAACTCTTTTAAAGTTTCACCTGGTTAGTTCAGGCCCACCCAGAGTATCTCCCTTTAAATTAACTTGAAGTCACCTGATTAGGGTCATTGATTTCATTTACAAATCCCTTTTGCTATATAAGGTAACAATCACGAGAGTGAAATTACATCATATTCATTAAGTCCTGCCCATTCTCAAGGGGTGGGGGCTTACACAGCCATGTGCACCAGGGGGTTGGAATCTTGGGGGCCACCTTAGAATTCCGCCTACCACGTCTCCTTCCCTCCTGTCCTAGGTCAATGTGGCTCAGTCTTCCATTTCACATTTTGGCAGAATAGGATCCAGATAACTGTCATTCCCGAGCATTTCTCTTGATGTGGCCTGCCCTGGCTTTCCTCTCTGGTTCATCACTTCCCAGCTCCTCTCTCATAGCCACTTCTGCAATGTGCCTGGTGAATAAATGCAAGTGTCCCCCCCTGTGTGACCGCCTTCCCTTTTTTCTTCCCCATCACCTTCACCTAAGCAGAATTGAGAGCTGTGCTCCCTAACATCCTGGATGGACCTCTGTGACCGCAGTCATTTGTCATACTGTGACCTTGGCACAACTGCCTCTCCTCTTGGCTGTGTGTCTCTTCATAGCAGGGATCTGTCATGTCCACTCCGTCACCTCAGGGCCAAAGATACATACCAGGTGCTCAGTAAAGGTTGGATCAATGAATGGAAGGTCAAGCAGCAGGCGAGCAGAGAATATGTGGGAACACAGAGGGAGTCGTCAGCTGGCCCAGAGCATGGGGGTGTCAAGGCAGCAGTGGAGGCCAGTGAACAGCACCTGTGTTCACATGTTAAGTTTGTTAAGTTTGTATTGGCTGAATTTGTTTTTGAGACAGTCCTAGCCTTATGACTGTTTTCCCTGCTAGCTGAGTTTCCCTGCTAGCCATATGACATAGGTTATGCCCTCACAATTCTATTCTTAGGAATTTTCCAAAATCATATTTTCCTATAATGCGTTGAAGAGCTGATACTCATGGGTGGTGTCCTACATTGAAAGGAAGAGAAGCAGCCATGGGCGGGGGTAGTAAACTATTTATTGTGAAGTGCAACCCTAAAGCTTACCTTGTAGAGTTTATGCTCATGCATCTTTTTAAAAATAAATTTAAAACATTGAATATTATGCTAAGAATTTTCTCTTGAAGGAAACAGAGGTATTGTCATGTCACTGGGAATTCCATGGCTCATGAAGATTCTCTTGGAAGACTTTCTAAGAGTGATAACTCCATCATGTCCAATCTAATTTTCTTCCTTCGAAACAAAAAAATTAACTACCAAAGTAGTATTTGGAGAAGTAAAGGAAATAAAAGGAATCCAAATTGGAAAAGAAGAAGTAAAGCTGTCACTGTTTGCAGATGACATGATACTATACATAGGAAATCCTAAAGATGCTACCAGAAAACTACTAGAGCTAATCAATGAATTTGGTAAAGTAGCAGGATACAAAATTAATGCACAGAAATCTCTGGCATTCCTATACACTAATGATGAAAAATCTGAAAGTGAAATCAAGAAAACACTCCCATTTACCATTGCAAAAAAAAAGAATAAAATATCTAGGAATAAACCTACCTAAGGAGACAAAAGACCTGTATGCAGAAAATTATAAGACACTGATGAAAGAAATTAAAGATGATACAAATAGATGGAGAGATATACCATGTTCTTGGATTGGAAGAATCAACGTTGTTAAAATGACTCTACTACCCAAAGCAATCTACAGATTCAATGCAATCCCTATCAAACTACCACTGGCATTTTTCACAGAACTAGAACAAAAGATTTCACAATATGTATGGAAACACAAAAGACCCTGAGTAGCCAAAGCAATCTTGAGAACGAAAAACGGAGCTGGAGGAATCAGGCTCCCTGACTTCAGACTATACTACAAAGCTACAGTAATCAAGACAGTATGGTACTGGCACAAAAACAGAAAGATAGATCAATGGAACAGGATAGAGAGCCCAGAGATAAACCCATGCACATATGGTCACCTTATCTTTGATAAAGGAGGCAGGAATGTACAGTGGAGAAAGGACAGCCTCTTCAATAAGTGGTGCTGGGAAAACTGGACAGGTACATGTAAAAGTGTGAGATTAGATCACTCCTTAACACCATACACAAAAATAAGCTCAAAATGGATTAAAGACCTAAAATGTAAGGCCAGAAACTATCAAACTCTTAGAGGAAAACATAGGCAGAACACTCTATGACATAAATCACAGCAAGATCCTTTTTGACCCACCTCCTAGAGAAGTGGAAATAAAAACAAAAATAAACCAATGGGACCTAATGAAACTTCAAAGCTTTTGCACAGCAAAGGAAACCATAAACAAGACCAAAAGACAACCCTCAGAATGGGAGAAAATATTTGCCAACGAAGCAACTGACAAAGGATTAATCTCCAAAATTTATATGCAGCTCAATATCAAAAAAACAAACAACCCAATCCAAAAATGGGCAGAAGACCTAATAGACATTTCTCCAAAGAAGATATACAGACTGCCAACAAACACATGAAAGAATGCTCAACATCATTAATCATTAGAGAAATGCAAATCAAAACTACAATGAGATATCACCTCACACCGGTCAGAATGGCCATCATCAAAAAGTCTACAAACAATAAATGCTGGAGAGGGTGTGGAGAAAAGGGAACCCTCTTGCACTGTTGGTGGGAATGTAAATTGATACAGCCACTGGGGAGAACAGTATGGAGGTTCCTTAAAAAACTACAAATAGAACTACTATATGACCCAGCAATCCTACTACTGGGCATATACCCTGAGAAAACCATAATTCAAAAAGAGTCATGTACCAAAATGTTCATTGCAGCTCTATTTACAATAGCCCGGAGATGGAAACAACCTAAGTGTCCATCATCGGATGAATGGATAAAGAAGATGTGGCACATATATACAATGGAATATTACTCAGCCATAAAAAGAAACGAAATTGAGCTATTTATAATGGGGTGGATAGAACTAGCGTCTGTCATACAGAGTGAAGTAAGTCAGAAAGAAAAAGACAAATACCGTATGCTAACACATATATATGGAATTTAAGAAAAAAAAATGTCATGAAGAACCTAGGGGTAAGACAGGAATAAAGACACAGACCTACTAGAGAATGGACTTGTAGATATGGGGAGGGGGAAGTGTAAGCTGTGACAAAGCGAGAAGAGAGGCATGGACATTTATACACTACCAAACGTAAGGTAGATAGCTAGTGGGAAGCAGCCGCATAGCACAGGGAGATCAGCTCCGTGCTTTGTGACCGCCTGGAGGAGTGGGATAGGGAGGGTGGGAGGGAGGGAGATGCAAGAGGGAAGAGATATGGGAACATATGTATATGTATAACTGATTCACTTTGTTATAAAGCAGAAACTAACACACCATTGTAAAGCAATTATACTCCAATAAAGATGTTAAAAAAAAAAAAGAAAAACATTCCTCATCATCTCAGTATCCACTGAAAACCATTTTAACACGACTTGGGATGGAAAAAAATAGGGAGAGAGTTTTACTCCTGCAAAGGACTGCCTTCTCCCTTCAGGATTTTGCAGCAATCGTTATCTTTGTGATAGTGGGCGGAGGAGAAGCATAAGTCCTGTAAAGGTGACTTTATTTGGCAAGATTTACTGCCTGGCTGGCAGCTAAAGGGAGAAGAATGGGGAGAAAACAAAGGTTTCCACAACACCCCTAAGACAAGGGATACACTTATTCAAACCTAGCACCAGGGAGAGGGCCAAGTGGGAAGTCCAACTCAACATTTATAGAGCCCTCAATATATCTCCCAATCCAGAAAAGCAATGAAGATGTTAATCTTTGAAATCACTAACTAAATAAAATGTCAATATTTATTTTAAACAAAGTTACCTGTAGAGCACACTGCAGGTTTCCAACAACCTTCTCCTTCTCCATCCTGTACTTCCCCCCACCCCGGCCTTACATTTCTGGACTTTTCTGCTGTAATTGATGAACTTGGAAGGGCTGGAAGCTCTCTGCTCCTATTACTGTATCGTCAGCCTGCAACACTTTCCATTTGGAGACCCTGCTGCATCCTGCACCCTGCCCTTTCCCTCACACTTGCTGCTTTGCAAAATCCATTCACACCTGTGACCCTAGGTCCAGCTTCTCCATTCTCAACCTGGGAACTTCAGGTTCCTAGGGGACATTTCTTCTTACTGACCCACCAGTACATGCAACTGCAACTCCAAGTTGAATTTGTCATGACGTGTCCCTTCGGCTTGGCCCCTCTCCCCGCCTCCCACTGCCTCCTGCCCTTTAACCAGCTCCACTTATCAGTCTCTTAGAAGGGCCCTCTCTTCAGTCATTGGCCATTCCCTGTGCACACACAACCTGCTTGTTTTCACCTCCTCGTCTTTGCTCAGACTGTTTCCACCACCAGGGAGGCAGATACTTCAAAACTCCTTCCTTTCAGAAACTTCCTTCCAGAAACTCTGCCTACCAAAATCCATCTGTATCTCCTACTTGGCACCTCCAAGTGCTCAGGTATTTGGGGTGGGCTCTGTGTTTTACATGTCTGTGTTGTTGCTATTCTTGACTTATTGGTAATGACAATACTAAGAATGGTTACTATTTATTTAAGGGCTGTTAAGAGCCAGGACATATATCTTTCTAAACGGCATAGGTATAAAAAGAAGGAAAGCTACTCAGAATACTAAGGGGGAGTCATTGGGAAGTGAAGGTTCACACCCTTACCTCCTTCAACCCTCCTCCCACTTCCCCCTCCCACCTCTCCCTTCAGTGCAGAGACTTCTGGGAACAGCAACATTCTAAGCTGTTAACAGCTGAAGTCTTCCCAGAGGATTCTGTCCCACAGTGACAGTTGGCTGAAGACAGTGAAACAGAGAGGTCCTTTAGGAATGGCTGGGAGTGAGCAGGGGAGGGGAGAGGTAAGGACCAGCCTTAGGAAGAGGTAGACTCCAGGCCCGAGTTCCTCCCAGCCTATTGGCATAGCACATTGTGCCATGGTTAGAGCCTCACTCCTCCTTTAGCCGTTTCTGCATGCCTCAGAAAGGGTTCACTGAGTTCAGCCTGCAGGGGACCCAGAGATGAATCGGACATGGATCCTGCCCTCGAGGAGCTTACTGTCTAGTGGTAGAAAATGCCAAGTACCATAGCAAAGCACATTCCAAGGGTCATGGGGCTTCAGAAGAGAGAAAGATGCAGGCTGGACATCAAGGAAGGGCTGCCAGAGGAGGTCACATTTGAGCTGGACCTAGGAGGCTGAGATGGAACTTTCCACAGGCAGAGATTGGAAGGTGGTGCTAGTTATGGTGACGGACACCTTCAGTCCAAGACTGTGATCTGTAGGAGGGATAGCTGGAGAAAGGTGAGAAAGAGGCCAGGAGACTCTGGGCATATTCTCTAGAAAGAGGACACCAAGGATGACACTTTGCCTGCTTTATCATTTTACCCAATATTGCCCAGAGGAAAATAGGTTGTTGTTTATAGGGAGTAATGGTTAAAAGTTGAGAACTCAGGGTTGGAATGACAAGTGCTCTCTGAGGGTGGTTAAGCTGACCCTCAGCCCCGTTATCCTATGTGTCTGTGATTTAGAAGGGGAGCCAGTAACATACCTTTGGGCCTAAACAAGGTCCTCCATCAGCGAACACCCTCAGGTGAGCAATGATGCTTCACAGCAGAGTGGGAGATGGGACCCCAAAGAGTGAAGATGCTCAGGACTGTTAATTTGAATTTGCAAGAGTGTCAGGTCCATGTTTAGCTCATGTCTGCCAGCAGAAACAGTATGGGCACAGGTTTTGAAGAGTGTAGGCAGATAGAAGTGAGAAGAGGACTGGAACTGACCCAAGGTGGGGAGAAGATGGCAATGAGTTGCTTGATGAGAACAAAAAAAAAGTCAAGAAGGGGCAACAGGATGATAATAAAATACAAAAAGGGAAATGTATTTAAGAAGTCTATACTTTAAATATTTAATCCAGTTTTCCTTTTCCCCTTTGTTGCCGTTTTAGAATTGTAGCTCTACCATTTTGTGGAGATTACAGAAGGGATCTTGTAAAAATTTTTCTTTGGCAGGGAAATTGTTACCCAAATTTTACTCTTTTAAAAATGTTTATACAACTTTCAAGAACAATTTTTGCTTAATCTTTGGCAGCATTGCACCCTTTGGACATTTGTTTTTAAGCCCAACCATAACCAGTATTTCTCCAGGATTCTAGTCATTCCCAGTGGGCTGAATTTAGCCAGCAGTAACCCTAGCCTTGGAAAGACAAAGCAACCCAAGGATACTTCATGGAAAAGAAAATGGCAGATAAATCAGTTCTAGACAATCAAAGGATAAAGAGCAGAAGACTCGGGCCTAAGACAGCAGAATCATGTCTTGGATGGCCAGAGAAGAAAATGAAGGAAGGCACGGTGGGTTAGCCAGAGTAGGGTCAGCATGCAGCCCTGTGGCCCTGATCCTGAGAACCCTCAGGAGTGGCAAGGGGCATTCATTCTCTGCTTGACCTTTTATACACCTAGCTCAGTGGGAGGAGCCTTGGCCTTGGAGGTGTAGCCCCTGTACCCAGAATTAGGTGAATCCTGCCTCTGGTCAACTCAGGACCAGAAAGGCTAAACTGACCTAATTTGGAAAGGAAGCTTTGTGCCCCCTCAGGTGCATGCTCAATGGCTGCCCTTGTAGGGTGGGAACTATAGAATAGTGCAAATAATCTCAGGGTATCAGAGAGGAGGACACAAATGACAAGGGGCAACATGGCCAAGTCCAGCGTGAGAAATTGCCTTTGGGAATTTCCCCACATTGGTATTCTTTCAGCCTCCAAACTCAGTCCTGAGTCTTTCCAGCCTCTGTCTGCCTTGTAGTTTGCCTCCAAAGTCCAGCTTTCCTATGCCCGTTTTAAGCCCAAGCAAAGTACCTCTTCAACCCTTAATGTGGCAGGTCTCTTTGGATCTGATTTCTCTTCTGACAGCCATCCCCACCTGCCCCTGGTCTGACTGCATTATCTTCCTTAGAGAGGTGGTTTCCTTTCTTAGCTTTCTGTTCACTTCTCTTTGCCTCTTTCTCCTTCCTGCTGTTTCTCTGATTGCACTTTGCTGGCCTTCAATCATATTGGTGTCCAATACAGTATGTCCTCTACTATTGTTTTCTGTTTCTAGGGGTGGTGATTTTCTTAAAGGGAATGTCCTTCTTATTATAGTTTTTAAACAGATAAAAAAACAGTTGCACTAACAGGGAGCCCTGATCATTTGACACACTAAAAAGGCACAGGAGATGGATATAATTCAGGGGAAAGGCTATTCCTTGTAGGAGGGAAAAGCAGCAGGAGCTGGTTCCCAATGTAGGGCTAGGGCTAGAGGAGGAGCTGGCAGTGTTCCTGCTCAGACTCTGCAGGCCTCTGGCACAGGAGGTTCTAGAGCTGCAGGCCTGGCAGGTATGGTGGGAGTAGTCTCTTTAGGGTCTTATTCCCGAAACTCTCTGCCTTGACTATTGGCAGGGGAGCAAGGGGTCAGTTTCACTCAGTGCTGTCACAAGTGACTCAAACCTCTTTCTGTTGCACCCTGGAGATGACTTTGAAAAGCACCAGAATGATTTCTAGAAGACTCTTAGCCCTAAACAAGTTAATAGGCTGTTTGTAGCCCTTCTTGTCAGTTGTGGCTTGGGGTAAAACATAGAGCACTCAGTAACTTATGTGGAAAAATGTTGGAAGAGTCCAAACATTTGTTGGAATGATTCCAAAGAAGCCTAGAGGAGTAAGTTGAGTTGAGATCACGGAGCTGCCCTTTAAGGACTTCTTAGGGGTCACTTCTCCCTCCAAATCCTCTTCGTGAATTTCTATGAAGAAGAGAGTCTAAAGAATGTTACTCAAACTGGGCTCAGGACTCCTGGTGGCTCAGGACTCCCCGGTGGGCTGACTGACAAACTGGAGGGGCATGTTTATTTGTAGTGGTGTGGTCTGTCCTACCTCAACGGCTGCCGCTCCACTCTCCCTGTTGCTCAGATTGGCTCTGCATTCTCCTGCCTTCATACAGAGGCAGCTGCATAAATGAGAGTCCTCCCATCTCCATTTCTGCCCAGTGAAACCCTACCTCTCCTCTTGGCCCAGCTCAAATGTCACCACCTCTAGAACCTTTCATGAGTGTCCTGTTGGAAGTCAATGTTCCCTCCTCTAGACTCAGAGACCATTTGGTTGGGCTCTCCCTTAAACTCTAAAAGCTGGAGAGCATGTCAGTGAAGGTCCTGTCTCCCCTGCTAGGCCATAAAATAAAAGTGAATGGAAGATTGCTGAGCCCCAAAGTCAGGATAAGCCAGAAAGGTGGCACTTGTTTTCTCAGCCATTACATTCCTACAAAGGGGCTTCTTCTTCTCTCTCCCTCTCCATGTGGGAAAGTACCCCAAAAGGGCTCCTCATGGCCTTGTCTTTCCAAAGGCACAGCCAGGTCTGCAGATGTAGGATTTGAGCAGCTGTAGCAAGGCAACCCTGACCACATGGCCCATCCTTTCCAGGCTCCAGCTGACCTGATCCAGCTGTTTGGAAACAGCTCTGTCCGAAGAGCCACTAAGAGCTGTGGAGGCAGGAGTAGGGGAGGAAAGGCAAATATCAAAGTTCTTGTATGATCCTGGGTAGCAACTGGCCAGACGGGGGATGAGAATGCCTGATAGAGCCTTTCACCTTTGGGGTCAGCAGCATGCCTGGCTGCATTGCAAGGAGGCCAGAACACCTATCAGCTGGGCAGCAGCTCCTGTGAATGAATCGCCTTTGTCTTGTTGGGGGTGGGGAGGAACGCGTGTTTATTTGCTCAACAGAAATCCATGTAAACCAGGGATCAAAAGGAAGCCCTGGTGCTGGCAAGAAGCCCAGGTGACACGAGACAGAAGATGCCACCCACAATGGCAAGGAGTACAGGGGGGCTTAGGAGGAAGTGTCCTCTGTTTTGGCAGAAAGTTTCTCGCTTCTGAATGGAGCCTTCTGAGGCAGAGGACTGAAGGAGCCAGAAAATGCCTTTGTTGGTTCCCAGAAACCTGCCCAGAGCTGGCAGATGGGGGCGTGGCCTCAGGCACCTCACTTCCTAGCTTCCTGCTAGCCATATGAGCAACCTCATATTTGCAGTCAGCTCAGGCTTCATTTTCTAATTCGAAGAAAAGCAGTGATCCATTATCCCAGGGGTGATTCTTTGCTCCAGATCCAGCTCCTTTTTCTCACTACCCCCAGCCCTGCTGGCTCTTTCTCAGCAACAGCTAAAGTGAGACAATAAGCATTAGCAGTTGAAGCATTTTTGAGTCAGCAAACTACTAATGCTAAGGGTTCCTGAGAAAGCCAAGGATTCAGGGTTTCAGAAGCAAATGTTACACAAGATTGACAGGCAGGGAGGGAATGTTCTGGACCACTGTTCAATAAAGGAATTCCTTGAATTTCATCATAGAAATGACAGAGCTGGAAGAGTCCTTAGAAACCATCTATTCCCTTTTTGCCCTCCCTAGGCAACTGCTTCCCTTCTACAGATGAGAAAGTGAAGTGGATGGTAGTTAGGGATGAGACTTAGTGCCAGGAGCTGAGGTGGGGAAAGAAGCCAAGTCTTCCTGATTCCCATGTGAATGCACTTTCCACAAAGATAGAATCTGTTTCTGGATTCCTTTATGTTAATTTCCATGATACACATGAAAACACATGCTCATGACACATCTCCAGCTGAACACCTTATCATAACAGGCGCCATGAAGTGATTATATCATTACCCAAGGGCATAAATCATAGTGAGATGTCAATTAACTTGTTAAACTTGCCAGTGTAATAGTCAAAACATTAATTTATTACACTTTATTTTTCATGGCATGGGCTCAATAAAATTTCAAATTATTCTACAAACTCTAAAAAAGATAATTAAAGAAGCCAAAAATACAGAGTAACTTAAATGGCATTTGGGCATTAAATCTCAGTTTATAGTCTGTGGACAGATGACCTTATTTTATCAGGTGGGGCATAACCCAAATCAGTAAGGAAGGATCATTTGGTTCTACACTACCCCAAACAGTAGCTGCACCCCAGCTGGAGCTCCTCCCTGGCTCTTAATGAGAGTCTCCTCTGTAGCTGCTGCTTTGCTCTCTGGGGAAGGTTGGTTCTATGACAAGGGGCAGGGAGCTGGATTTGGAAAGTCCTCTCTCTGCCTCTAACTCATTCTTCCAGGTCCAGCTCAAATGTCTCCTCTGTGAAGCTTTCCTGGGTCCTCCCCCCATTTCTCAGAGTGGCCCAAATCCTCCCCTGTTCTAATGGCTCCATGGTGCCCCTGTCCACAACGTCCCTTACAGTCACAGTATGAAGTGCCTTTGCTAGGTCTCTGCCAGCCCTAGAGGTGTTCTTGTTTGTAATTCCTGATCTTTCAGCCTCACAGGCTACTATGAGAATTTTTGTGTCAATCGGCAGAACTGGAATTCCCATGAGGTCTGGTTCACGAGAGACATAATTCCACTCTTGGGGGTGGGCATTGAACAGGGAAGTTGGGGAGGGAGCAGGGCAGTGGAGGCATTTGCAGGAAAGCCTTGTTGAAATCGTGGAAGCAGAGGTGGACCACGAACTGACCCCTGGGTCATTGGAAGAAAAGCTCCCCTGGGAGGGGACTGAGGCTACAGCACCAGCTCTGAGTCATACAATCAGGAAGGCATTAAACATTTGAGGCAAATAGCCATTATTACAAAGGAGAAAATGGCACTCTACTCCATATACCACCCAGTAGGCCTAGCATGCTGGGCCAAGGCTCCCGTTGTAGGCCTTGAGGCTTGCCTGTTGGGAACAGAGGGGGTTGCCATAATTCTGAGCTAGGAATAGGTGGAGATGGGTGAGGGCTGGTTGGGGGTTTGGAGACTCAGCGTCTCATCTTGGCTCTGCCGCTAGTTGGTTGTACAGCCTTGGGCAAATCTGTTCCCTTAAAAAGGGCCTCACAGAATAATCCAGATTAGGTGACAAGATAAATTCTAAAGTTCCTTCCAGGTCTAAAGGGCTGGGATCTCAGGGCTGAATGAGCTTCTTTCCCACCACATATCTGTTCATTGGTGTGTCTGGAGGGAGGTGTACACAAGAGTCATCACGTGGTCCTTTTGGAAATAGGTGAGTCGAAAACACTTGTCATCCCACTCATCTTCAAGGTGAAACAGGAAACAATTCACAATTTGACTGCAGCACAGGCATGAGGTGGTTAATCCTCCAGGGAGACCAAACCCAAAATGTGTTTCCTTGGGTGCTCTGAAATACTTTATATAAAATAATTGTACTGTATTTTAGAGCTATAGAAACATTAGCTTGAGAACAATGGTTCCCAAGAATTTATTTTACAAACAGGAGTATGAAAAAAATAAACGATGGTGGTGGTAGAGGGGGACACACAAGAAACAGCATTTTTTTCCTTTGCTAAGTAAAGATATTAATGGAAAAACCCAAACTCTGATCTACGATCATTGTTTCATGTTCAGCAAAGAACATTTTAATACCAAAAAAAGTGAAAAAGGATATAATCCAGCATAAAGGGCAGTCCTTTACATTGAATTTAGCCCTATGAAGAAAAGGACCTCATTGTCCATATTTCAGTGAGAAGTTTAGCACAGAAGGACACTGGTCCATGGATTGGCTCTAGAGATCACCAGTTTAGAGGTGACAGTGTTCTCTGATGGTCAGTGGATCCACACCACTGCTCATTTGTTCTTTTTAGTGACAACGCTACAAGGAAGTGACTGTGACAGTCTCCATCCCGTTACCCTGTATACTATCTTGACCTGGGAGAGGGAGATTCATGGAAGCAAATCAAATCTATAGCCATTCTTTTCTATTTCCTTCCAAGTTCAGAGGAAGAATGTACTTTTCCTCTGCTCCTCAGATTCTTTCTCTCAAGGCCACTTCTGCCATAACCACTGCCTAGAGGGTTGCTGTTAAAATAAAACGCCAGCATCCACTCCCCTCCCCAGCCCCAGTCTGACAAAGGCACCGCTCTGCCAGCTTTTAGATCTTCGTCTCGTCATCCCCCCCACCTCCCACCAAACCCCTCTAACCTTCCTGCTATCTAGCTTCTAGCCTCACCTCTCTGGAATCAACCAAAAAATCAAATCAAGGAGCAACTTCCTGAAATCGGAGCCTTTCTCTCTTGTCTTCAAACTCAACCTATCTGTGATCTTTAAAATGCTCCCATACTCCTGGAAGCATGCTTCTGTCTGCCGCCTGCCTTCGTTGGTCTGGCCACGTTTCACTGTGTCCCTCCTCTCTTTTCTCCCTCTTCTCTCCACTCCCCAAACCCCATTGCTGCCGGAGCTTTGTGACTCACTGTGCTGCCAACTTTCCCAAAGCCAGCCAGAATGGGACGAGACAGCCCGGACTCAGCTGGCGCTTCATTTAATCTTTCCAGGAAATGCGAAGATGTGAGACTGTGTCAGTCATACCCGGTGACATCAGTCTTTCTGAGCTTGGACTTCGTTTATCCGTTTTTATTCCAGTCTCTCACCTAACCTTAGCTTTCTATACCCAACCAACATCAGTGCCTTCCTGAAAGCCTCCTAGGCATGAAGTACTCTATTGCATGTTTTTGAGGGCGGGGATGTTAAATACAACGTGGTCTCTGCCTTTATGGGGTTCTCCAGCTCATGGGGGAAAATTGGTGTTTCAGTTACCTGGAGGCAAGGCAACTGGCAGGAACTCTGTGAGAAAGGGGCAGTAAATTAGGAAAACAAACGTCAAGGAAGATCACTGGCAGAAACTGAGAGAAAAGTGGCCAGAGTAAAGCTTGTCTGGACTTCTGTGTAACATGCGGTTAATGTTTTGCTTGTCCTTCTGAATCACCCTGGCATTATCAACAAAGAATAATGCATTGATCCTTCTTGGAGTAAAAAGAATTTAGTAGCACTTCACAAAAAATTCTATTGTAAATATTGTGTCCTACCTCAAAAAAAATTTTTTTTGAAGGAACGTTGTTAATTCACTGCAAGCCCACTCAGCCACTGAAGAATCTGGGGTATTCAGCTGGAGAGCTTTGTAATGAACAAGTAGCTCAATTATTCTACTTTCATTACACAATGTAGCTGACATTCTTTGGCATCAAGGAATTAAAGCACATTTTGTGCAGCAAATGGCAATGATTTGAAGACATACGCTACATTAAGTGGTTCTTGACTAAATGTAGCTCCATTTTAAAATAAGGATTTCGTAGAAGGGTGGGATAGGGATGATGGGAGGGAGGCTCAAGAGGGAGGGGATATGGGGACACGTGTATGCATATGGCTGATTCACTCTGGTGTACAACAGAAACTAACACAATATTGTGAAGCAATTATACTCCAATAAAGATCTATAAAAAATAAATAAATATCACTTTTCTTTTCCAAAAAAAAATTAATAAAATAAGGTTTTCCACATGATTTAACCCCTTGTAGGCTGCTCTCACCTAGCTCATTCAAGGACAGGGGTGAGGTTAGCTCAGACTTGTTAATTTTGTGTTTGAAATAATTTGTGCAGATCTCGCAGTTGACACTCTTTGAACCAGACATTGAACACCTAAGGCTTGTTCCCACAACTCGGCAGATCACCTTGGCCCCTTCCCCTATTTTATCCAGTGCTCCTCTGGAAGCCGACCTGCCTACCCAAGACCACCATGGCCTGTGGAGCACTCAGCCCCAGCAATCCCAGCCTCTCCTCAACCCTGGGCTGAAAGCCAGAGAGCCTGGCCGCTGGGGACTAGGCCTGTGAGTGCTAGAGGGCCCCGTCAGGAAAAAATGGGTTCTCTTGAGGAGACAGCTGCTCTGCACCCACTCTCAACCCACTCAGAAGGACCCTAGCCCTTCTCCCGTCGTAAACGTATGAGCAAGCCCGCACTAGCCTACGTTCCTTTGTGCCATTTAGAAAAAGGTGTCCCATCTGGATGGATACATCCTAGTAGACAAGGAGGCAGGGGCTGGATTTTGCTCCCACTTGGCCCCTTCACCTGTGGCCCCAAATGAACTGGCCTTTCCCCTTGGCTTTTAACATTGTTCCTCCTAAGACAGCCCCTTCTGATTCAAAGGCTGAAAAAATGGGTAATGCCAAGGAACAGATTAAATATGCAAAAGTTGGATACAATTGGCCTGTTTTGAAAATGCTCAAAGCTTTCGGTAGATTTTTGGGTCTACAAGCTCCTTTGCCAGTCTGGGCTGTTCCTGCTGCTGCATGGAGTAGAGGGCTGGATGAGGTGATCTCCAAGATTCTAGCATCATATCAGAGATTTGTTACTTTACAGCCAGTGGTAATTGCAAAATTACTCCCACCAGGGAGTTTGAGTTGAAAGGGAGGTGTTGTAAAACTGTTGCTACTAAAGTATGGTCTGTCCAGCACCAATAAATACTCTGGTTAGGGACGATTTCTCTGTTTGAGCTTTGCAGGGATTATGAGATGAATGATTAAATCTGTGCAATCCTGGTCCGAAGAAGGGTCTTCCTCCCCTACCCTACCTTTTCCAGTTCTCTCCTCTTTTACTGCCAAATTTCTTGAAAGACGAGTCCACACTTGCTGCTCAATAGCTCCTCTGCCCACCATCTGACTGAATCTGATTGACGGGAGAGCACAAGTGTGTTCCTAATTGCTGAAGCTGCTGGCCTCTTATTTTTTCAACTAGTCAGTATAAAGTGTTCTAAGCTGATGGCTTTTCTTTCCTGTTTTTACACTGCCCTCCTTGGGCTCCAGTTAAATGATCCTTTCCTGGCTTTCCTTCTACTCTCATGGCTTCTTTTCTGCTTCTTCATTAGTTCCTAAACCAAGGATGTCCCTCAGGGTTCTAGCTTGAGCTTTCTTTCCTGATCTCTATTTCTATGTTGGAGATTTGATGTATCCCAGAGTTTCCTTCGTGACTGATGCTCAGATTTGTATCTGCTGCTCCTGATCTATTTCCAGATCTCCATGCCCACAGTTCTAACTGCTGACTGGACTGCTGCCTGTTCTGCCAGCCCCAACCCATTCAAAGCCGTCATCTTCCCCCTCCATTTTGCTCCTCTTTCTGGTTTCTCTAGAGAAACACTCTGCACTGCAAAGGGCAAAGACTTTGGGGTCACACCCCTAGGTTGGAATTCTGGCTCTGCACTTTTATGTGTAGCCTTTGAAGAAAGGTCCGTTTTTCTCATGTTCCATGAATGCTACCAATGCTCATTCTGCAATAAGCACTTGCTAGATATTGGTCCCCTTGTCCCTTTCTTCTTAGCATGAACATTTTCCTCTAAAGTGGGTTTGCCTCATCCCCAGGTGGTTCCTGGGAAACTGAGTGGGAACCTCAAGTAAATAGACACTCTGAGGAGTTAGGAGAGCATGGGCTCATAGGGGCTGGAGCCAATCAGGGAAGACGCCATTCAAAAGATGTTTTTGCAATTATCTAGTTGTTTAATGTAATAATGTTGTTCCCCTTCCCCTACACCTCCCCAAGTCCATGTCAGTTCTTCTGAACCATCTCTCACATCGGTCCCCTCCTTTCCACCCTGAGGGGAAGTTATTTGGGTCCATGCAACCAGCCTCCCAGAGCCTTCTGGCTCTGCCCATCCAGTCCACCCTGCCCACCACCACTGCCTAAAGTACAGTTCTGATCATTTGGATTCCCTGCTTAAACACCTGCAGTGACCCCACCATATCTTGACTTTCAAGGTCTTAAATAATCTCCCTCCAACCTAGTTTTCTGTCAAACTTTGACTGGCTCAATCACAAGTCAGGCTGGGATGAAAGTGACACAGAATCTGGCATCTGGTGGGGAGGGTAGCCAGTGTTCTACCCAATGGGATCCAGTGTAGAGCTTGGGGGCAATGCTTTTGGGCCCTGGCGATGCTCAAAGTGAAGTGGGGGCTTTACCTGCATCTAGGTGCTGTGTTCTTGCCTTCACGGCAGGGGGCGTGGCAAGTCTCAGGCAGCGGAGCAAACCTGTGCCCTGGCCAAGCAGGTTAGAAGTCAAGGAAGTGCAAGAGGACCAGCTGGAAATCCAGAGTCTCAGGAAATGGAGGCAAAATTCCAACCTCCATGCGTAGAGCAACATGACAGAGGAGGCGGAGGGAAGAAAGCAGTGCTGTGATCCTGGGCTTAAGGCAGCAAGATTAATTCTGGACTCTGAAGGCAGAACCTTGGCTGTTCATCTTTCTGTTCCCTAGCTTTAGGTGAGAATCTTGCAAGTATTGCTTGCTTATTTGGTTTTACACATCTCACTAGCTTCACCTCCTTCCACAGACGGTGCTGGGTCCTATGAAACCTTTTACATCACCTGACCAGTTGGAATTCTCGCAGCCAAGACAGAAGACAGATGGGTGGTGGTTTGTCATAAACCTCGATCTTAGGTATTGAGCAAGATGTTCAGCCAGTGTGTGAAAAACCTTTTTTCAACTTTCCTGGAGATTTAGGAATAATAAAGAACTCTTATCGTTGTCATTTGGCAAAATGCATTCTGTTTCCACTTTAAAGAACTGAAACTCCCTCCAGTTCAGAAACATTAAATGAATAGTCCACCAAGTGCTGAGAATTTAGCTGCCCACCACTGGGCAGTCCCCTGGATGTTCCTTGTAGCTTCTATGTAAGCATCCAGTATTTCATTCTGGATTTGTTCTTCTTATTACTAATAGCTAACATTTACTGAGTGTTTACTATGTGCCAGGCACTGTGCAAGGAGAAACACATTGCCTCATTCCCAGCTAGGTCCTGGGAAACTGAGCAGGAACGTGAGATAAAAAGTAACTCTGAGGAGTTAGGGGAGTGTGGGCTCATGCAGGCTGGGACCAGCCAGGGGTGACAGCTTTCAAAAGCTGGGTTTGCAACTCATCCTCAGTTTCATACCCACTGTCTGCCTTCCGCTCACTCTGTGGTGGACCTGAAGTTGTTTGTTGGGGCGGGGGCATGGTGGAGGAATACGGGGGCTGTTCACGCTTGACCTCGCCAGCCTCTGCTGGGTCTGGTAGCAGGAGTGTTGTGGAGGACATCAGGGCACTGGAAGAACTCCTCCAGCCCCCTGAGGGTTAATGATAAATCCCTTCAAAGGGGCCAGGTTTTATTCCTTGATTCACTGGAAAAAGGTTTAAAAAGCAAATAGCTCTAGAGAAGGTGCCGAGGTTGCCTCCCATTTACAAGAAGAGATGAAAGACTCAGGAAAGCTTTCTGGCAAGGGTGTGGAGAGGATGGTGAAGGATCCTGGCTATCTGAGGGGAGGGGGAGGAAAGGGGACACAGTGGACAGCTGAGAGTTCAGTAGGCAAACCTGCCATCCGAGCATGGCCAAAGGCTCCAAAGCACCCACCCAGCTAAAGTTGGAGGGTGGTTTGCAGCCTCACATGGGAAGGAACCAAAAACGATGACAAGCAGAGCCAAGCTAATGTCCCTGTTGATGAGAGCAGGACTCTTGGAACATGAACCCTGTGGTTAAAGTGAGGTGCAGGGCCCCCTGGGAGAGCTGTTCCATGCCCAGAACTATGCCAGGATAGCCTGGGGGCCCCCTTTCCCCAAATTCACAATTTGAGAAGGAATTCTTTTTTAAAATGTTTTTGGAAATGTGTATGAAGTGTAACAAGGCATTTGAAATGTAAGGATTCGTGTATTTAGTAAAGCAAAAAGTAAATTACCTTCACTGAAATGAATAAAACACCACAGAAAGTGGGATTGTCTCCAGACAATTTAGTATATCTCATTGTCAGAGACCTGTACCCCTCCTTCCATGAAGAATGTAACAAACCCCAAACCCTAGTTCTAGAGCAATAAGCCTGGTTTAGAGCAACCCCTCCCTGCTTAGTTCACCTTCCATTTCTCTTGACAGTGCAAGAAGGAAGCTGGAATCCAGTGTGTGTGTGTTAGGGGGTGGGGTCACCACTGTACTGCAGAGCCCTTGGTTGTGTTGAAGGTTGCCAAGAAAGGCTGGGAGATGGCAGGGCCCTCTCACTAACTGTGGCCATATGCTAAGTGGAGGGCCAGCTGGGTGGGGAGGGCAAAGGGCTCAGTAACCCCCTGTCTTGATTTAAACAAATGGTCAGTACCAGGGGTTTAGGAAATGGAGGTGGAGGTGTCCAGAGAGGCAAAGCAGAGACCAGACTGAGGGCAGAGAGGCTGCTGTCACCACTGAGAATAGTCTGAGTTTAATTGGGAGTGAACTGTTGGGCCAGGGGTTCAGATCAGGGCTTCTGTTTCCAGGAAGGAAGTGATGGAGGGTGAGGGTAGGGGAGCAGGCTAGGGGATAAGTGAACGCTGTCTCTGTAGTGGGCCACAGAAGCATGCACAGGCAAGGTGGTGGAGCTGGAGTGCTTACTGGACAGCTCACCGAGAACAAGGAAACGGGGTTAGATGAACCCGTACGCAGTACTGAAGCCTTAGGTGCAACAGTCCAGGTTTCAGCAGGAGAATCCCAAGGAGTATGGGATGGTGGAGGATCTGCCTTGAGTAGCAATTGTAGAATGCTAGGGGTCAGCTCCAAGGCAACAAGGCCCAAATTAGACAACTGGGGATGGGCAGCAAGTTGGCATCACACTTTGGACAGTGGGCAGAGCTGTGGCTGCTTGAATAAGAATTCCTGTCTCAAGATGTGATTGGTCTGGGAATGTGGCAGGATTGAGAGCTCAGGTAGCTCAGCTGTCAGGACCTGAGGAGCACCAGGGAAAGCGGGGGCTGGGGACATGAGGCAAAGGGTAAAGAGTTTCCAATCTTTCAAAATTTGCTGCCGAACTACTGAGGGCTACAGGCATCAGCAGCCCAGGGATCAGAAGATGAGTAAGACATGGTTCTTACTCTTCAGAGGTTCCTGAATTTTGGGGAACGACAGGCTGGGGAAAAAATAGAGACTCCAGTATCTTGAGATGATTTGTCAAATTCAAGGTGCTTTTAAACTGCTGTATGAAAACAGCCTTCTACTGCTTATATTTTACTCCAATAATACTCTTTAGCTTATATATATCAAATCTAGTCATCCATGAACTATTTCACTGAGGCACTGAACGTTTTAACATTCCACCTTCAATTCACACCCCACCTCCCAGATGCACATGGTCAGAATTTCCTATTAGTTACCAATAAAATCAGCTGGTGACCTGGACCTGCTTTGGGTTGGACGTCCAGAAGGTGGTGCTTTTGTTTCCTTTCATAGTTTTAGCCCTGAATCACTGAAGAGGATCAGGAGTCAGTGTAATAATTACTTTGGGGTTTTACTGAAAAATTAGAGTGGGGTGCCATTTGAGAGTAGGTGGAGACCGGCAGGGTGAGTTAGGGCAAAGGTGTCTGTGCCCAGCAGAGGAGGAGGCGCCTGGGGACCCTGTGTGGGAACAGGCACCTTCTGCAGGTCGTGGTACCAAAGTCTGAGCTGCCGCTCCTCGAGAACCTGAGGCGGCTCACAACAGCCTCAAGGAAGCAACACTGTGAAAAGCCCTAAGTTCAAGTGGGCTCAGTTTCCTGGTTGCTTCAAAACAGACCTTCCCTGATTTGCATCAAGGTTTATATTGTTTTAGCAGTGGCTCTTGGAAACAATCATGCTAACCCTGTTACAGCTGTTAGCCACTTTCTCTCTTGGCTGACAAGGCTGGGTTATTTTTCCTTTCCTTAAAAGTTATATTTTCTATTATTTTGATTGGGGTTGGTCTAGGGAACTGGGAAAGACAGGATAGGTAAGGAAGGAAGACAGATTAAATTTCCTAGCTCATTCCCAGAGGTCTATTTTTCATTTGGAGTGGGTGTCATCTGGATGAGTTATGTGTAGGAGGAACATGTGGTGGCAAAACCCCACTCTTGTCGACGCTGCCCTCTATTGATGCCCCCCCATGGATGGAAATGATGGGCAGGATGGATCGAAAGCTTTTTCTGCTGGAATCATCTTCGGCAAGACTGCAGCAGTACCTTCTGTCCCCTCTAGAGGCCTCCTAGAGGTATATTCTGAATCTGCCACTGTTTACCTCTCTCAAGATGTCATGGGCTGTACCAAAATGTTCATTGCAGCTCTATTTACAATAGCCAGGACATGGAAGCAACCTAAGTGTCCATCATCAGATGAATGGATAAAGATGTGGCACATATATACAAGGGAATATTACTCAGCCACAAAAAGAAATGAAATTTATTTGTAGTGAGGTGGATGGACCTAGAGTCTGTCATACAGAGTGAAGTAAGTCAGAAAGAGAAAAACAAATACCATACGCTAACACATATATATGGAATCTAAAAAAAAAAAAAAATGGTCATGAAGAACCTAGGGGCAAGACAGGAATAAAGACACAGACCTACTAGAGAATGGACTTGAGGATATGGGGAGGGGGAAGGGTAAGCTGGGACAAAGCGAGAGAGTGGCATGGACATATATACACTACCAAACGTAAAAGAGATAGCTAGTGGGAAGCAGCCACATAGCACAGGGAGATCAGCTTGGTGCTCTGTGACCACCTAGAGGGGTGGGATAGGGAGGGTGGGAGGGAGGGAGACACAAGACGGAAGAGATTTGGGGACATATGTATAACTGACTCACTTTGTTACAAAGCAGAAACTAACACACCATTATAAAGCAATTATACTCCAATAAAGATCTTAAAAAAAAAAAGTACATTTGAAATAATTTCTCTGTATAGACAGGTCTAAGTCATACATGTAATCTGGAATTTTTGAATAGCCACATTAAAAATTGAAAAGAAACACGATTTTTGAATAGCCACATTAAAAATTGAAAAGAAACACGGGGGCAAAAAAGGAAAAGATTTCATGGGCATGAGGTGTCAACATATGGCTTGTATGTAAGCCAGTATATCTCTTGTTCATGCATCCCTGCCTTTTATTTCCTTCTGGGTGATTTTCATTAGCCTTCCACTGGATACCTGCTCCATGCTTACAAGTCAACACATCTCTGCAGGATGAAAACAAGTGGGAAATCCTGAATGGGAAGGAGGTGATGGTATCGGAAGCACAGGCAGCAGGAGAACATTTGTTCTTTTTTTTTTTTTTTAACATCTTTATTGGAGTATAATAAAGGGAGCAAGGTGTTTAGAGGAATTTTTGCTGAGTAAAGCTATTATAACACGCCAAAAGGGGAGGATGACATGTGATGCCTTAAGGCCTTCATCACTGCAAGGAGAAGATGAGACCAGGAGGAGCTGCAATCAGGGAAGACAGCTATAACACAAGTCTTAAGGTCGGCCTGCTGTTGACTCAGGCCTCTGTGTCTCAGGTCTTAGCATGCCAGAAGTCCCTGTGGATTGTGACAAGACTTCTGAGTCCAGAGAGGTAAACAGCACAAGGGCAAGCTTGGTTGCAGTAACTCTGGCCAGAATGAGCAGCCTTCTCTGCGAAAACACACCCTCTGCCCCTTTACCTCACGCCTCCCAAAGTTGCCCTGAAGTTCAACTTGAGGCAGTTGTGCTTTGCTGCCCTCCGCTGCCTAAACCCTATTCTTTAATAGCCGTCACTAGGCTGATGTCTGGAGATGACTTTTCCAGGGCAGGCCCTCCTCTGCTGCCCTCTGTTACTTTGGCTTCTAGGATTAGCTTTCTGCCCAGCTCATGGCATCCAACAAGGTAAAATTGCTTGGAAAAAGCAACCCTGTTTGGTATTGGTTAAGCTTTTACTAGGTGCCTTAGGCTGCATGCAGAGGTCCTTCCAGAGAGGACCTCAAACACTTGAAGCAGCCTCCATTCTTATCTAGCAGGTCACGCTTCTCTTCTAGGCCTTTTGGCCTCTTCTGGGAATAGTTTCCTGGAGAAATAGGAAGAGAGTTGCAGGCCACCACGCTGGAACCTTTCCAGGATAGGAGTAAGATCCTCCTAGCTAAGAAGGGGGATCTGTGAACCTTTCTAGAAATAATAGTGTCTTGGGTGTTCAGTCAAGAGAGGCAAGTTCTGGGGGATCTACTGGCAGCTGGGCAGGAGGCAACAGATCTTTGCGTGCTCAGTTGGGAGTGGCATCAAAGGACACTGCTTTTGCCAATGAAAGGCACCTGCAGTGGCAACCACTTCTGCAAAGGATGCCTTGGGGCTTGATGTCTGTCAGTGTACCATCTCTCGACCTGGAGGCAGAAGCTTACTGTTCTGGGTTCCCAGCTGCTGCCCCATTCCTGAGATCGGGAGATGGAGCTTACATGGGCTGGGCAGCTTCCTGGCAGTCTTAGAATCAGTCTGTGAGGGCTCTGTGGTCCAGACATCTGTGGAAGAGTGGCCTGCTGCTCTGCAGGACCCCAAATGACACCAGACCACATTCCTTGGTGCGAGCAGTTTCATTCGTGTGAAAATTTTCCTTTCAAAGCTTCAATGTGGGACACTTGCAGGCAGAGGCCTCATGGATCCAAGCCTATTTCCTTCAGCCACACAGTGCTGACAACTGAGTGGTTCCTTCACAGACCATTGCATTTCCCCACCTCTACCCAGGCAAGTGAAAGCGTGGAGCTTACCAAGGATTGGTATCTTGAGTGGTGCCTGAGTTACCTCCCAATAGGCAAGAGGTGGCCAAAAGGCAGGCGGGGGTGCCTCATGTCCCAGAAGTAGAAGCAAAGAATCCAAAGCAAATGGCCACAAGGGTGGGGAGAGCCAAATTAGAGCCAAAGGGGTAGAGAGACCAGAATGGATGGATAGGAATAAAGGCAGGTTTTATTTTTAGATTGAGGTCCAAGATACAAACATCTGCAGAGCCTGCTCCTTTGGGAGGAACCAGGCACATGAGGTACAGGGCCAAGGACTAGTTCAAACCCTTCAGGCCCATCCCTTCTGCTTTTTCTCCTTTGACTTAGAATTTAACAAAACCACTTGATTGTGTTCTAAATGCAAAAGCCTGTACAAAGTACTTGGAATTGGGGGAAAAAAAGGATAAGGTGGTTTCTGCCTCAAGGAACATACAGTCAAGTTCATGACCTCTTTCCCCCTTAGCCTCTTCTACGTGTCTCTCATTCTTTCAACTAGCATTTCCTAAGTACCAACCTTGTACTTGGAAATTTTAATTCCTCTTGCCTTCTTCTACCCATAATTCCTCTATCTCATATCCCTTCCCTTTCTGCTTCCATTTCTTTCTCAAAAAATAGACAATAAAGAAAAATTGGGGGGATTGGAAAGGAGGAAGAGATTTTAAGGGAAAATGTTTGCTTGGTGACATACCTGAGTTTATTCTGTGACACTCAAATGCCTGTGTCCATTTGACTCATAGCTTGGGTTAGGGAAAGTCAGTGTTTCATTTCCTCTTGTAATGAATTTCTGCAGAGCATGAGCCCCATCCCATTTGAACAGGATGTAATTTTTTTTTAACTGCCATGTATCTCTAAATAAATTCAAACTGGTTGTGGGTCTTTTATCTACTTTGTATATGAGAGATGAGATGATGCTAATCTGACAGTGACCAGAGTGAAGTAGTGAATGAGAGCCAAAGCTCTTCATCACCCCACCTGATGCTTCCACTCCAGCTCCTAGCCCTGGCCTCACCTTCTCCTGCATAGTGTGTTCATCACAAGACCCTTTAGGGGTCGAGCTAAAGGCATGAATTCTCCTCTAGTGGCAAGCACTTTGGAGGCTGGTAAAAAAAAAAAAATCTCTTAAATCCTAGGTACTCTTTTTACCTCTCACCTTAATTCTTAACTCTAAGTCTTTGATCCCTTATTTGCTTGCTTTCTTCTCACCTAAGATGGGCCCAAAGAGACCTGTGGAGGATGAAGGAGGTAGGGAAAGAGATGGAGGGTGGAGCTGTGTTATGGAGTTATACAGTGAAGGGGTGTATATAGCTTTTTTTTTGCTCCCACACATCACCTATCCTACCTGTTAAGCTTGGAATGCTGTCATTCCTTTGACTCTTAAGGAAATTTAAGAGTTTTTCATTTAAAAATATATTCCTAAAATGCAAATGTCCCTGTGAGGGGTAATACTTGGATGACAGTTAATTTGAAGGGAGGGTCTCAATGGGCAAAGTTGCCACAAAGGGGGTGAGAAAGAACCCCAAGGCCAAACCTTACCTGCTTAACCAACTGATTATTTTTATTGCTGTCTCCTGGTTAATGCTATGCTGCGTACAGGGGAGAAGATAAAAGCAGATTTGTATGCAAGCCCCCTCCTCCCAGCACATACACACTTGGACCTGAAGCAGTGGTAACTGTTCACACACAAAAATATCTGGCTGAAGGCTAAGATCACTTCAGATTTCCGACTTAACATTTTCCTAAGTGTAGATTTTTCTCTTAATTTTCCTTTGGAAAAGACAAAAGTAACTTCACGATTCCCAGGTCTTCATACTCCAAACTGCACTCAAGTTTGCCTGGGACAGGTATACGTGTATACGGAAATCTACATTCCCAGTACATCTCAGACCCCCACGAGGAGTCAAAGTTTCAGAGAGCCCTGTGAGGTTGTAACTTCCTCCCAGGGACCAGTGGCATTACTCCCTGTCCACGGGAGCGTACGCACAGATCTTTTCTCCTCCTCATGGTCCGTTTTCTATTTGTGATTAGTAATTGGCTTCTCTTGGTACGTTACGACCTATTACAAAAGCCAAACATTAAGAGGGCGAGCTGAAATGACAAAATTTGGTTATAATTTATGTTGGCCCCTGACATATATATTTTTTTTAATGATTTGGTCTCTAAGCAACTGATCTCTTAGCAACAAGAAGCACCTTTATAAAAGATGGCACACAAAGAGTGATTGCCAGAAAATCCACCCGGTTCTTAACAGCCGCGCATCATTAGCAAAACTCACCATCTTCAAGAGTCCAAAACTAGAAGTGACCAGCAGACCCAGGTAACCTTGACATTTGCACATTTTCCTGAAAAAAAAAAAAAAAACTCATGCAACTATTGAAGAGAACAAAATTTTTTGAAATATGTTCATTTTTTGAGGTCTTATTAGTTGGTCTTGGCTAACTTTTAATAGAATGTATTCTATTAAATAACTGCTTCTTAATTTTTTAAAACAACTTGGACTTGAATTTTGTGATCAGAAAACAGTTCACTTAAAATATTTTATTGACATGAGGCTAGAAGGGGGAAGCAATCTATCCTTTTCAGAGTTTATTTCTGTAGGTTTTCATCTGAAGGGGAAAATCCACACTGTGGCAAAATAAGAGAGTGAAAATGTCACCCCGAGTGGTATGCACTTCTGGGGAAATATGTGTATTTTTTTTCCTAATGTTTATTTAAGCTGCTAAAATATTTAAAGAGTAGCAAAATCATTTTACTTCCAAACTTCAGCTTTTTAATCCAGTGTTGATTCCAGTAGCAAATAATGGTCTTCTATTACAAATATTCATGGGCTGGTTTTTCTTTTCTCCCTTTCATAGCTTTTCTATTTGTTTTCATTGACATAAGAAAAGATTCATTCCAATGCTAAAAATAGGAGAAATTCCAGCTATCTGTACCTTGTTTCCTTTTTTCAGGTACCCAGGATTTGAAGACTTAAATGTCATTCTAGAAAGCTGGAGTTAGAGATGAGGAACAATTGTTTTTCCTCTGAACCCCTTCAATTAAGACTGTGTAATTATAAACCCACTTGGGGTACTCAAAGTGCATAAAAATATGTTCTGTGAGAGCGAAATAAAAATCTCCCTAATTGAACTGGGAAACAACATTACATAGAGATATCAAAGATCTAAGCAAACAGACTTTAGAAAATTGCAGTTTCAATAAAGACAAGTTGTGATACTTTTGTTTTTTATAAGAATTGTGCATGCCACTTATCTTTAAGTTGAAGTGTGCTGACATCTTCTTGGAACCAGAAAATGGGATACTTAGTCTAAATACAGAGTTGGCAATGAGTCAGGGCATTCAAAATCAGGATAGTCCCAGAAAATTTGGGACCTACAATTCCTCTGTTAAGAAAATGCTCCTTATGAGCACAGTATGATCACACTTGATTTAAAAAGCTGCTTATGACTTGTATTTCTGTTACTGCTACCAATTTCAGGCAGAAAGAATTCCTTCTTGTGATTGCTTTGCTTGGAAGTTAACAACCTGGGTATTTTAAATTGAATTGCAAAAACTTTCTTTCTTTCTTTTTTTTAAAAGCAATGTACTATGAAAGCACAGAGAAACATAGCTTTGTCCTTTAGAACTAAAGATTTATTGTACTTATATTTGCAGTCTGGTCATTATTGTGGAAACTTGTTTGTGGCTTTAAGGAACTTGGATAAATAACTAAAAGATATAACTTGTGTTGGCTGTGTTTGGATGTGTTTCTACTTTTAAGTGTACCACAGTCTCATAAATATAAAGAGGGGGATTAAAATAAGCAAAGATATGGAAACATTTATATTACGAGTGATAGCAAAGTTTTTGCAGTGGTTCTTTAAGATTTTTCAAACCTAGCCACTGTGGCCTTTGAGGGTCACATCTTCTACATTTTTTCTCTGCGTAAGGAAACAAAGGGGGCCCACAGCAGGCACTGTAGAGCTTGTGACTTTGGCTGTCTTAATGAGCCATCTGACCAAGATGGACAAACAATTACAAGATTTGAGATGTACAATGTGAGACTTAGGATGGACTGGCCACTATAGACTAAGCCAATTTATTCTGCTGTGTTGGGATTAGTTACTTCTGCAACACACACACACATACATACAAATGGTCTCAGTATAAATCATAAACCAGGAAATCAAAGTGAGCCTCTCCATTAGTGAGGGCTTCCCAGGAAAAAGGACAGTTTTAGTTTCATGAATGAAAAGGTTCCATCATAATCCTTACTTGAAATCTAAAAATCCTAGGCAAAACTTGATGCTCCTTTTCCTTCTAACCTTCGGCTAGGATTGGGCTGCTAGGGTGCAGAGAGGGTGTGAGGGACAGACAGTCCTGCTTTGTGGAAGGTCCCTACTGCCAGAGCACCCACTTACTTTGAACACCTTAACACCTAAACTGAAATGGTCAGGCAGGAGCCTGATCAATTACAACAGGACTGGCTTTTTAACAGAAAAAAATTCACCCTCTTAAATGAGCCATACCTGAGATAATTTGGTCATTCTCTGGTGACTGGGAAGCAAAAAAAAAACCTTTGGAGCAGCCCCTCTGGGTTAGGTGTTTTACAACGTACAGTCCTGTTTAATCCTCACAACAGCTGTGCAAAGCCATCGGCAGCTCCATTTTACACGTGTAAACTGGATTCGGCAGTTTGTCAAGATGTTGCCTAAACAGTGAATGGCAAAGTCGGGGTTTACACCCAGGGCCAGTCTGACTCCCCAGCCCATGCGCTCTCCTTGTGCCACAATAGCACAAGTAACTATTTTAAACTGACCTTCAAATAGTCCCTCTGGTCTTAGTAAAGCAAAAGTTCTTAGTAGGTGGGCTGGCAGTAAAGATTTAGGCATCTTTTCACAGAAGAGACTTCTTAACCCCCAGTTCTGTTGGCTGGAGTGACTCAGACCCCGCATTTTCAATGGTTGTCACACAGGCTACGAACTGGAGGGGGCACTTGGCTGGGCTGTGGTAGCAGTGGCCATAGGGTGCGTCACCATTCCTTGCCATGATGCACATCCCAAGTGAAGTGGGGTAGGATTCTTTGAGGTACCATTTCTGTGAGAACAGAGCCTGAGGCAGGGCTCCCTGGGAGGCATCCCCGGATCACAACAGTTAGGGACTGCACAGGTAGAGAGGAAGCAGGTCAAGTGACATGCCAGCAAGTTAAGGTGGCTGGGAAGAGAACCCAGGTGTAGGTGGAGTAGGGGTGGGTAAGATGATGCTACAGAAAGCAGAGCTTTCTCCTGAGGACATCGCTTCAAAGCTGCAGGACAGCAGGGCCCTGTCTACTCTGGTTCTAAACCCTCTGGCTCATGTTGTTAACCCCTCTTCAAATATCCCTGACAAAGGGATTAGTCTTAGAGAGTTAATTTAACAAAACTTCCCTGAATCAGTATTTGGGGAGGAGATCTAAGAGGCGTGGGGGCCAGGGCAGCTGTGACTAACCCTGGAACAAAGCACTTTACACACCCCTATCTCTTCTGATCCTTACATCAGTCAGCTCAGGGACCTGAAGAATCTTGCCCAAGGTCAAACTCAAAAGTCTTTTTACTGGAAACCCTGTGGTTCTTTTCCTGCAACTGGGAAATATGATGGTATATATAGGCACATATAGATTCTAAGGTGTGATATAGATCCAAAAAGGTTTGGGGTTGGAGGTGATCTGCCTTGAACTTGGCATGATCATCAAGTGAATACCAGGGGCAGCTCTTCACCTGCTACACTTGAGTCCGTCCCTGGAGGAAGGACTAACACTCTAACAGGTGTAAGAGGCAACCTCCCATTTCTTTTTCCAATCCTTCTCTGCTGGGGTATACCCACGGGTAATCCCTCCAACCATAAATCAGAAGGCTGGTGGGCAGCTTAGGAAATCTGAGAATGCATGGTAATAGGTTCTACTTTTGTGCAAAGCATAATAATTATCTTTGTGCAAAGGTACCCAAGTAATTACCATGCCTCTACTTCCATATGGTTCTTGCCTCCAATCAGACATGCCCACCCTCTTTGAGTTCCTTCCTGGTGTGTGGTGCTAGGACACATACGGTCAGCACACAGATGTCACATACCTACCATGGACAGCACAGGCCAAATCCCCCTCTCTATATAGTGCTCAGAAAGGCTCCTCTCACCTGGCATCCCTGGGCACAAGAAGAGGGCCACTTATTTCATTTCTTAAAAAGCATATCAGTTGAAATTTGGGAGCTGACTTAGAGTTTGCTTAATTTAGACTTCTTATTTTGGAGATGAGGAAACTGAGCTGAAGTGATTTGCCCAAGATCTATGCAGCTGGTCAAAGTGACAGATAGAGCTCAGTTCTCTTGACTCCCAGTCCAGTGCTCTTTCCTCTGTATCATAATTATTAATCCTAAGAAGAAGGTAAGAGTCCAAACTATTACTCCTATTTTAAAGGTAGAAAACCTGAGGGCATAATTCAGTTTAGGGATGACTGCCACTCCAAAAGCATGAAAATTAATCTATGAAAGTGACTTAACAGCTCCTCAGGTTTAATAATTTTCTTTCTCCCTGGTGGATGCAAATATGCAGAGTTCACTGTTACAGTGAACACACTGAAGTGTCCAAAGGCTATTCAATATGTTGATCATATAATTTCTCTCCTGTATGGAAAGTAAGGAAGGGGATGGAAAAACAGTCCCTGCCATTATGAAGCCTAGCGTCCAAACAGATTATGCATTTATGGAATCCCCAAAAAGATAAACCGGCGTATATCCCATGTCAGGACTGTCTCAGCCAGGCCCCATACCAAAACTTGACAACAAAGGGTACTGTAAGCAGTAGTCCTTATGGATTTTCCTTCTGTTGAACCCACACTTGAATCTGGTACTACCTCAGAAGAGGCTCTAACAGAAATAACCCTGATATGCAATTATGGGAACTCTACAGTTCTGATGACAATTCTAAAAATTTAAATGGAAGGCGTGAACTCACATGGATTGAGCTCTCTGTGCCAAGTTCTGTGCTAGGGACTTTACAAAGGTTTTCTTATTTAATGTTCATAAATCCATGATGCTCATATTATGAGCACTATTTTCCAGATGAGGAAGCTGAAACTTCTGCATTTAAGGAAACTGCCAAAGGGGGCAACACCACAAAGTGGTGATTATTTATTCAATATATGTTTACTGCACTTAAGTGATGTGCCTGGCACCGGACTAGATACTGGTGATATAAAGTTAAATCAGACATGGTCCTTGTCTTGAAGAAGCTCAGGGCCTAATAATATTCATTTACAGTTAATGTGGGAGCTTCTGCTCGTCAGAGCTAGATTAATAGCAAGTAAGATATTTGCTAAGTACATTCTAAAAGATTTACTCTAGAACATTCATTCTGAAGGTTGGAAAGGGTTAGAGAAGAAATCCTAGGATAGGAAAATATAGGGCTAGGATTTACAATGAGAGGGAAAATTGAAGATTGACAGAAAGTTGGCATTCATGACATGTGGAGTAAAATGGGCAGACAGCATGGGGGAAAGAATGATCCGGTCACATAAAATAGCGGTCCCCAACATTTTTGGCACCAGGGATGGGTTTTGTGGAAGACAATTTTTCTGCAGACGGGGGCAGGGGCGGCGGCGGTGGGAAGTGGTTCAGGCAGTAATGCGAGTCATGGGGAGCGGCAGATGAAGCTTTGCTTGCTAGCCCTCTGCTCACCTCCTGTTGTGCAGCCCGGTTCCTAACAGGCCACGGACCAGTAGTGGTCCGCAGCTCAGGGGCTGGGGACCCCTGACATAAAAGGGCCAGCAAACCTTGGGTTTCTTGTCGGTGTTCCATACTGAGGAATAATATGAACAATGAGCTTGGTGATAGAGTACACTGGTAGAAAACAAAGATCAGACAAAGGAGTTTGGATTAAGTGAACAGAAAATGGGGAGCCAATTAAAATCTGCTGATGTAGGCTCCTGGTTTTTGAATATCACTAGACATCTGTGACAAATAGTACCAGAGGAAAAGAGTTTTGTCCGTGTGTCATTGACACTGTCTGGGGCATACTACCAACTAAAAGATCAGTCTTTTGAAATCCTTGAGCTAATCAGGAGTGAACGGATGAGGTCCTGGCCTGGGCAATAGCTGCAGAGGATAAAGCCTAACTGGAGACTGGTTCAGAGCAAACAATGGGCTAGACTTGGTGATTAGATGAAAGGAGGGAAGGAGGAAAGAAAACAAAGAGAATGGTGGTATGCCTAGAAGTAAATGAAATTTGGAATGAGCTAGCTGGTAAGCTTATTTTTCAATAAGGTTTAGATATTATAAATGTGCTTATTCAAGTGGGGGACATTTCTTGGAAATGTTAAATATGTCCCCCAAAGCACAAATCAAGACATATGGGGTCTAAGAATTTGTGCTCTTCTGAGAGTACAGGAAGGTGGGGGAGGGGGCAACCTGGAAAACATCATTTAGATGCTAAACCATTAGAATTTCCAAGATATTTTAATCATTTTATGGGGCCAGTAGGGGTATTCTAGAACACCCAGGAAGCCTGGGGACCATAACTTTAGGCAACGGGCAGACCTGATGAGAGGGGTATTGCTCCTACAGGTGTTTGAAGGAGTGTCTCCAAGAATAAGTGTGGAGAGGGACAAAACAGAAGACCTCAGTCTGCAGACTGAGTGACCGTGGGTGATTAATGAGACAAGGTCACAATAAGGAATCAGGACAGAAGACAGATAAAAGGTGACCAGAGGCTTTAGAAGAGACCCAGAAGCAAACTGTTCCAAGAAGATGTACTCTGCAAAGGAGCAGAGAAGTAAAAATTTCTTAGACTGCCAAACAATTCATCAGACTGGTGAGAGAGAAGTCACTGGCACCCTCAAAAGGCAGTGTGGGTGGAACAAGAAGCTGGTGAACTACAAAGGTTGGTAGGCACCCGGGGGGTGGAGTGAGAGAGGCCAGTCAGGCCTCCTGACCCACAAGCCCATATGCTGGACAGATGCAGAATTAGTCAATCCAAAGGCTTGGCTGTCAGCGTAAATCCATTTTTTTTTTTAACATCTTTATTGGAGTATAATTGCTTTACAATGGTGTGTTAGTTTCTGCTTTATAACAAAGTGAATCAGTTATACATATACATATGTTCCCATATCTCTTCCCTCTTGCATCTCCCTCCCTCCCACCCTCACTATCCCACCCCTCTAGGTGGTCACAAAGCACGAGCTGATCTCCCTGTGCTATGCGGCTGCTTCCCACTAACCATCTATTTACGTTTGGTAGTGTATATATGTCCATGCCACTCTCACTTTGTCCCAGCTTACACTTCCCCTTCCCCATATCCTCAAGTCCATTCTCTAGTAGGTCTGTGTCTTTATTCCCATCTTACCCCTAGGTTCTTCATGACATTTTTTTTTCTTAGATTACATATATATGTGTTAGCATACGGTATTTGTCTTTCTCTTTCTGACTTACTTCACTCTGTATGACAGACTCTAGTTCCATCCACCTCACTACAAATAACTCAATTTCGTTTCTTTTTACGGCTGAGTAATATTCCATTGTATATATGTGCCACATCTTTATCCATTCATCTGATGATGGACACTTAGGTTGCTTCCATGTCCTGGCTATTGTAAATAGAGCTGCAATGAACATTTTGGTACATGACTCTTTTTGAATTATGGTTTTCTCAGGGTATATGCCCAGTAGTGGGATTGCTGGGTCATATGGTAGTTCTATTTGTAGTTTTTTAAGGAACCTCCATACTGTTCTCCATAGTGGCTGTACCAATTCACATTCCCACCAGCAGTGCAAGAAGGTTCCCTTTTCTCCACACCCTCTCCAGCATTTATTGTTTCTAGATTTTTTGATGATGGCCATTCTGACCAGTGTGAGATGATATCTCATTGTAGTTTTGATTTGCATTTCTCTAATGCTTAATGATGTTGTGCATTCTTTCATGTGTTTGTTGGCAGTCTGTATATCTTCTTTGCAGAAATGTCTATTTAGGTCTTCTGCCCATTTTTGGATTGGGTTGTTTGTTTTTATGTTATTGAGCCGCATGAGCTGCTTATAAATTTTGGAGATTAATCCTTTGTCAGTTGCTTCATTTGCAAATATTTTTTCCCATCCTGAGGGTTGTCTTTTGGTCTTGTTTATAGTTTCCTTTGCTGTGCAAAAGCTTTGAAGTTTCATTAGGTCCCATTTGTTTATTTTTGTTTTTATTTCCATTTCTCTAGGAGGTGGGTCAAAAAGGATCTTGCTGTGATTTATGTCATAGAGTGTTCTGCCTATGTTTTCCTCTAAGAGTTTGATAGTTTCTGGCCTTACATTTAGGTCTTTAATCCATTTTGAGCTTATTTTTGTGTATGGTATTAGGGAGTGTTCTAATCTCATACTTTTACATGCACCTGTCCAGTTTTCCCAGCACCACTTATTAAAGAGGCTGTCCTTTCTCCACTGTACATTCCTACCTCCTTTATCAAAGATAAGGTGACCATATGTGTGGGGGTTTATCTCTGGGCTTTCTATTCTGTTCCATTGATCTATCTTTCTGTTTTTGTGCCAGTACCATACTGTCTTGATTACTGTAGCTTTGCAGTATAGAATAAAATATCTAGGAATAAACCTACCTAAGGAGACAAAAGACCTGTATGCAGAAAATTATAAGACACTGATGAAAGAAATTAAAGATGATACAAACAGATGGAGAGATATACCATGTTCTTGGATTGGAAGAATCAACGTTGTTAAAATGACTCTACTACCCAAAGCAATCTACAGATTCAATGCAATCCCTATCAAACTACCACTGGCATTTTTCACAGAACTAGAACAAAAAATTTCACAATTTGTATGGAAACACAAAATACCCTGAATAGCCAAAGCAATCTTGAGAACGAAACACGGAGCTGGAGGAATCAGGCTCCCTGACTTCAGACTATACTACAAAGCGTAAATCCATTTTAAAATCCAGCTGTCTGCCTCTGCCTGCGTCAGGCTGGGGAGGAAAAAGCATGAACCTTGGTGTCAGACAGACAGATTTTAATCCTTCCTCAGACAGAAATCAACTGTGAGACAATATCAAGGAGATTTAACCTCTATTTCTTCATCTTTAAAATGGAACTGCTTCTACTTATCTCACAAGGTTTTTTTTTCTTATTTTTCTTTTTAAAGACTAATATGAGAAAAAATGCCTATAAAATATGGGGAAAGGTACTCAGTAAACACCAACTCCCCTAGGACAGTGGGTTGTTTAGATGTGTTACTTGGAGTCTTGGAGTTCTTCAGAAATTTTCAGAAGCTGTTTTTGAAGGTGTCGGGGGTGGGGAAGTTCTGGGTAGACAAAAGCTGAAGCCTCAGCTACCCACACCCTACTCTTATTAGAGCGCTGGCGTCCTATGAAAATTTTTGTTTAAAAAGGTGAGGAGAGCAGAAAGAGAACTACTGGGACTAGCACTGAATTTAGCAAGGTTTCAGGATACAAGGTTAATATATAAAATTCAGTTGTATTCTTATACACTAGTAGCAATCAATTGAAAAATAAAAATTTAAAAACAATTCCACCTAAATGCCCATCAACAGAGGAATGGATAAAGAAGATGTGGTATATATATATATATATATATATATATATATATATATATATATATATATAATGGAATATTACTCAACCATATAAAAGAATGAAATAATGCCATTTGCAGCAACATGGACGGACCTAGAGATTGTCACAATGAGTGAAATAAGTCAGCCAGAGAAAGACAAATATCATATGATATCGCTTATATGTGAATCTAAAAGAAGGCTACAAATGAACTTACCTACAAAACAGAAATAGTCACAGATGTAGAAAATAAATTTATGGTTACCGGGGGTAAGAGGGGGGAGGGATAAATTGGAAGATTGGGATTGACACATACACACTACTATATATAAAACAGATTACTAACAAGGACCTATGTACAGCACAGGAAACTCTACTCAATACTCTGTAATGGCCTATATGTGAAAAGAAGCTAAGAAAAGAGTGGATATATGTATAACAGATTCAGTTTGCTGCATACGTGAAACTAACACAACATTGTTAGTTAATCAACTATACCCCAATTAAAAAAAAAAAAGCAGAAAACAATTCCAACACAGTAAGACCAAAAGCAATAAAATACTTCATAATAAATCCAACAAAAGATGTATAAGATCTCTACATTGAAAAGTACAAAATATTGCTGAGAGAAATTGAAGAAGACCTAATAAATGGTGAGATACATCAGATTTGTGATATAAGACTATATTGTTAAGGTGGCAATTCTGCCTAAATTGTTCTGTAGAGTCAATGAACTGTCAATTAAAATTCCAGCAGGCTTTGTTTGTTTGTTTTAGAATTTCACAAAACAAAGCTGATTTCAAAATTTATACAGAAATGCAAAAGACCTAAAATAACCAAAGTATGGTCAGTTAGGGGCCTTTGAGAAGCAGGCAGCAAGACCGGATTTAGATATGCAAGAGATTTCTAGATGAAAATGACTAGGGAGGATAAAAGAGGTGGGAGCAGGAGAAGAAAGGAAGTTGTCAGATTCCAATGCAGGTATGACACCCATGAAAGGAGAGGGGGAAGGAAGAATTGTGTGGAAAGGGCAAAAGGGCTTCAGACTACAGTGTAGTGCTGAGAGTTTTAGTCAGGAAAGGGGAGTTCCCAAGCAAAGACTGCCTGTTGGAAGAGTCCTGCATTGGATGGAATGGGCTATCACCATACCCCCACCATACTCAGTCATTGGTTGCAAGCTACCAAGAGAAAGATAACCTTTTTGTGAACTTGGTGGTGAATCCAAAGGGTGGAGCCATCAACTATGCAACCAATAGCAGGTTCTTTGGAAGGAGATCTGAGCAGTACACCTTCATGGCAAAGTAATATTTAAAAAGAACAAAGTTGGAGAACTTACCTTCCAATTTACCAACCTTACCTTTATATTTCAATATTTTCTATAAAGCTACAGTAATCAAAACAGTTTGGTATTGGCAAAAAATAAACATATATATCAAAGGAACAGAATAGAGAGTCCAGAAAGAGTCTCACACATATACTGCCAATTTTAAACAAAGGTACCAAGGCAATTCAATGGGGAAGGAAAACTCTTTTCAACAAATGGTGCTGGATCAACTGGATATGGATGAGGCGGTGGAGGATAGAAGAGGTATCAAACCTTACCTCACACCATACACAGAAATTAACTCAAAATGAATCACAGACCTAAATGTAAAACCTAAAACTTTTAAACTTCTGGAAGAAAACAAGAGAAAAATCTTTGTCATCTTTAAGTGGCAAAGTTTCTTTAGAACACACACAAAAAAGCATGAACCATAGAAGAAAATTGATAGTTGGGCTTCAACAAAAATTTAAAACTTGATTTTCAATAGAAACTAGGAAAATAAAGCAGACTACAGACTAAGAGAAAATATTTTGAACACATACATTAAACAAAAAACTTGAATCCAGAATATATTTTTTAAAAACCTCTTAAAATTCAGTAAGACATACCAATTTTAAAAAACAGGGGAGGGAGTTCCCTGGGGCCTAGTGGTTAGGACTCCAGGCTTTCACTGCCATGGCCAGGGTTCAATCCCTGGTCAGGGAACTGAGATCCTGCAAGCCATGTGGCACCACACACACACAAAAAAAACTCCCAAAAAACAAAACAAAACAAAAACACAAACAAAAAACCGGGGGAAATATTTGACCAGATGTTTCACAAAAGAAGATATGTGAATGGCCAGTAAGCTCACTAAAAATAGCTCAAAATTACTAGTGATTAGGGAGATGCGAATTAAGACCATAGTCAGATACTTCTAGAATGGCTAAAATGAAAAGACTGACAGATAACAAGTGTTGGTGAGAATGTGGAGCAACTGGAACTCTCATATGCTTCTGGTGCTTTGGAAGATTATTTGGCAGTTTCTTAAAAGGTTAAACATATAGCTACTGTACAACACAGCCATTGCAATTCTTGTATGCTAGTATTCATTGTAGCCTTATTTGAAACAGCCAAAAAAACTGGGAAACAACCTGAATGTTCATTAACAAGTGAATGGATAAACTGTGTTTTAACTATATAATAGAATGCTACTCAGCAATATTAAGGAAGAAATTGATATGAACAACAACATGAATGAGTCTCAAAATCAATATGCTGAAGGAAAGAAGCCAGACCAAAAAAAAAAAAGAGTACAGACTCTGATTACACTGAGATAAGACTCTAGAAAATGTAAGCTAATCAATAGCGATGGGAAGCAGATTTGTAGTTGTCTGGGGATGAGAGAGGAAGGGATGTATTACAAGAGGGTGATGAAAATGTTATCTTCATTTTGGTGATGACCTCATTCATATATATAGATATACAAATACATATTAAAACTCATAAAATTGTACACTTTAAATATTTGAGGTTTATTGTATATCCATTATGCCTCAATAAAGTGGTTTTAAAAGGATGAGGGAGGTAGGTGAGAGCTGGTGTAACTAATGCAATCCCACCAATACAATAAAAAGATTTGAACAGTGTCCTAGAAGTGCCCAGTCGCTCCAGCTGTGGACTGCCACCAGTACAGGAGCTGGGCTTATTTTATTCCTAAGAGCTTCCAACCACACTCAGGGGAAGGATGTGGCTCAATTCAGCCTGCCCAGGAATGATAGAGACCCAAGCATTGTAATGAAAAGTCTGGAATACAGGGCAGCTTTGCTCTACAGAGCAGGAAGTATATCAGGGTAGAAGCAAGGAAAATCTTGCCCTCATAAGATTCCTCTGGATGCAGAGCTCCCTGTTCTCTGATTTCCTCTCCAGTGTGGAATGAGGGTAAAAGACCCAATTTGTTGTTTTGAAAAAAGTAACCATGACAACAGCCAAGTCCATAGAGAGAGTAGTAAAATGCATTAAAGCTCACTTTCAATACCTTGCCTTCGCTTCCAGAATGAATGCTCCTAGTCAGACAACGCTCCAGCTTCAACAAAAGAGCAAAAGGGAAGAGCAGACCTAGAAAACCTTTGTGTGCCCAGGCCCGTCATAGATTAGTGGTATCTCTTTGATCTGGCAGTCCATTGCCTCTAGCTTTCTCCACACAGTCCAGGTCAGCTTTTAGAAAGCTTATTCTGAAAGGGCAGGAGCAGATATGAGCTCTTTTTAGGAAACATAGCTGTTAAGCTCACACGTTTAGAAGTAAAAATAAACTTGGAAAGTTTCATTAAGTGAGTCAGGGTATGATCAAAATTGTGCCCTAATCCTTGACTCCATGGTTGGAGAATGAACTGGCAGATGTGCTTTTCCTTCTGTCCCAGGGGAAGGGCCTCCCATCAGCCCTTCCCTGAGGCAGAATGAAGCAGTCTAATCTTCAAGGGCTTTGGCTGGGAAGAGAGGAGGCCTGGGTCCTAAACTCTGTCACTAATTAGCTGACACGACTAAACCTCTTGGGTGCCTAACTTAACCTCTTAGGCTGGGCCAATGTTTGCCCTGCTCTGTTAGCGGATATAAATCATTGTGCCAGTAATGTGACCTGTGAGAGCATTATCACATATTCCTCTTTGCTTTTCTCCAAGCCTGGCAGAAAAGCGTCGCGTCTGGCATTTTTTGCAAGGCGAAAGATAAGTCTTTCCTCCACTGAGTCTGGGCAGACTTGGGGAGAGAGGAAAGGGTTATTGCAGCTTTCCACCAAGGAAACCAGCTATTTTTCTGTGTTGGGGGAAGGCAGATTTGCTTTGTCTCTGAGGTTATAACTAGATGTATCAAGACTGGTCATATATGCTAGCCTGTAGCCCGACACTCAGCTCACTGGGCATCAGGGATCTGAGGCTCTAGAGCCACAAAGTTCAGGCAGGCATCAATTGGAGGATAATATTCAAAGGGAATGGCGAACCCCTGCCCATTCAAAGGGACAACAGATTGTTGCCACAGGGAATGTGGGTCCAGTGTGGGCAGATCCTCAGAGTTTTCCTCAAGAGAGGCCTGAAATCTGGGCTTTTAAACATACGATATCCAAAACTTTAAATAATGGCCATGAAAGCAAATTTAAAGCATAATGTAAGTCAAAACGAGACAGGTTAGCAGGCTGGGTGGGTTAATGACAGAAACTCTGGTCAGGAGGGGGAAATATAAGAGCAAGGCAGTCATGCCTTGCTTCCTGCAGAGAGCCCAGAGAGGAAGCAAGGTCCTAGGCTGTCTTTATTCAGGCAACTTGTCTCCTGTCTCTCAATTCTTCTCTTCTGTCTCTCCTTCTCCCTCAAGCCTAAGGAAGCTTCAGCTCTCTGTGGGAGGAGGAGGTAAGAAGCCTTGGCTCCTTTCCTTTTCCCAGAACCACCATTGTAGCCCATCCTGCCTACCCCTACAGGGCCTGGATTTTGAAACTCAAAAGGCAGCAAAGTATTTTTTTCCCTCTGCATTCTGCTTTCCTGAGGCAAGGGAAAATGCTCAGCTGATTTGATTTAATGAGGAGGGGATAAAGGTAAATCAGGTAACACTAGCTAACCTGCCCACAGCCCAGGGGTTATACCGGATGCAGGAACATCACACACACAACCTGAGGCTCGAATGGGGGCGCAGCATGCTTGGGAAGTTAGGACTAGTTTGGTACCGCTGGGTGGAGTGCAGGGCAAATGGCAGGGGAGGGGACTGCTAAGGCAGATGAAATAGGACTTAACATAAAAAAATTTAATTGGCTTAGATGTCTTAATACTTATGTGTTGTTTTTGTAAGGCTAGTGGCACAATCCTACATTGGTTTTGTGTAATTTATCATCTATGCACTTTAAAGTGACATAAAGGGCTTCAGAAACCATGATCTGGCCACCACGCTCATCATAATTTGGGTGGTCTAGCCATCTACAAAGTGTCCAAAGTTGATACAGCTGAACTCGTTTGAGGGTAGTAAGTATCACCAGACATCACTGAGAGGTGCTGCCATAGCTGTTACCAAGTCTTCTTGCTATTTCAGAAACTGCTACTGCTTTCTACCTTCCCTCCCTCCCCCACAACTCCAGCTCCCATTCCCTACTTCCCCAGGCTCCACCAAACTCTTCTTCTTCCCCAGTGACCCTTCCAATTCCATCTCTTCACTGAACTCAGGCTGACCCCTGAGGACCCTGTTTTCCTTTCTACCCTCTCAGGTAGAGGATGTATTTTCAATCATACATACTCCAATTTCAGTGTCGGGAGCTGGGGTTGGTGTCTTCCAGGGTGCTGCCTCTGGACCACTACTCTCTTTTTCTTTCTAAAATACTGTAACCTCCTTGAGGTTCACACCGTCCACCCCCTTACCCTGACTCCGCTAGTCACTGAAGGCTTTAGCCTCTTGCTCCATGTCTTCCTCTCCATGCCATCATCCTAAGGCACTAAATGTCCTTATGGCTGATCGAAGCAACATCCTGGCTGCAGAGTTCCTTGACGATTATACCTTCAGTGACCTTCTCCCTCCAGCTCAGCACACTCCCAGGGGCATAGCTCTGAGCTTGTCATCATCAGAAACTTCACCTCCTCTGGCATCTCATTCTCTCACCACCACCTTCCAGCTCATTTGCTTAAGTCCCCTCACTGAAATAATTCTCTAGCCTCATTGAGATCTCCGAGCCAGTGGCCTCACCACTTTCTCTATGTCCGTGAACCTCCTCCTATCTTTATTTTCTTCTGTATCTAGCTTAGAGGCCGTAGTTCTTCCTACAGTGTCCTAAATCCATTGTGCCCCTCTTCATTGTCCTTGCCTGGCAAAGCCCCACAGACTTATTTATGCCTGTGCCGGAGTACATCAGTATTACTGGAGAATATGGCACCACTGAGTACTTGGGCATAGCTCTAACTTCGTGTTCTCCAACATTGTTTGGTCTTCAACACTGCTCGGCAGTTTTACCATGCTTTGCTAGAAGCTCCTGCCACTTTCACAAATTTTATTTCCTTTTCTCAGAGCTTTATGCTTCCAACCCCTTTATTCCCAGATAAGAAGCATGGCAGAGAAAACTGATGGACTGAATTTGCACCTGTCCTCTCCTCCCATGTACAGTACAATGGAGCACATGTCCTTCTTCCAATCAAGGCCAGTCCCTCCACACATTGTGCCCCGGATCTCATCCCCTCCTACCTAAGCAGGGGTCCTGTTCCATTAGGTGTACCTTCTCCTTCCCCAATCTTCAACCTCTTCTTCACACCTGGATTCTTCCCATTAGCACTCAAATATATGCTGGAATCCTTCATTACCAATAAAGCCAAGCAAACAAAACTTCCCTTCATTCCACACATCCCTCAAGCTCTTACCTGCTCTTCTTTTATTAATACAGGATTCTTCTTTCTTCTTTCCATTCTGGCTTCCTACTTCACCAGCTTGCAGAAACTGCTCTTGCTGGGGCCACCAGTAGCTTTCTTGCTTTATCCACTGTGAAGTTCCTGCCTTCATTGGTCTTGATCTCTTGGCAGCATTCAATACAATTAACCACGTCTTCCTTCTTGAAACACTCTCTCCTCTTGGCTTTGGTGACAAAAATACTTTTGTGGTCATCTTTATACCTTCTGACTGTTCTTTCTGAGGATCTTTTGCCTGTTCCACCTCCTCCCAAATTCTAAATTCTTGAGTTCTTTGGAAATTCTCATATCATACTCTCCCTTGGCAATTTCAACTTTTTTCCCAAGGCCTTAAATCCATCCCTATCCTGCTTTAATCTTTCCTGAATTCTTACCTTTTCTATCACAGAACTGTCATTAAGTACTTATTAGGGTGATGATCTATTTATCGTTTCCTCTGCTAGAACCATAAGCTCCATGAAGGTGAGCAATGTCTTCTTTATCTACCATTCCTATAATCCACTGGGTCAGCCTAGAAAAAAGTGACTGAGCTTCAATGCAAAGTTCTACCTAGTGGGCCTGTGTCTGCCAAAAGAGGAAGCAAACATCTTCCCTCATGGAATTGTCTAATAGTTAGAACTTCTCACCACAGTCTTTTCTCCCAGATTTACATTCAAACTATCTTTTCCTTAGTGCAGAATAGGAAATCTAGATAATTTCTTTTGCCAAAAATAGAGGAATCCTGTATTAATAAAAGTAAAGTGAACACTGAAGAGTGAGGGAGTCTTCAAGCTTTGAAGCAGTGGAGTGATATGGTGAGTTCTGTATTTTGGAAAGCTAGCTGTCAGCAGTAAGGAGGAAGACTTTGTGGAAGGAGAGAATAGGGGCAGGGGCATTCGTGTGAATCTGTTCCAGGGGAGAGCTTATGAAAGCCCTAGGTCATGGGTGGCATTGAGAATAGGAAGAAAGAGGGAAGGTGAGACTTTTCAGAGATAAAATGACAATTGAATATCAGGGTAGGATGATAGGAAGTGAGAGATTGCCCCGAATCAGAGGATTCTCGTACTGACCCATCATCCCCTGCAGTGGGCCCTCACATACATGCTGTTCTTTTTCCTTGGAAGGACCTGCCCCCACATTTAACTCCTTGGAATTCTGTTCCTCCATCATGATCTTTAGAAAGATCTCCTGGATCACTCCAGGGAGAACGACTCTTTCCCTCCTCTTCATCCCCACAGCATTTGATTCAAATGGTCAGTATTACTGCCAGTTGTGTATAACATGAGTGCTTATGTAGTTGACTGTATCCAGGCATTGTGCCATCTCTGATGAAATAGTTACTTCAAACTAGAACAGTTGAAAAAAATCATAAACTGAAAGAAGCATATTTACTGTATTTTCTTGGCTTACAGTTAATTAAAAGCATCTTCTCATCTTTAATTTTTAAACAAAGTTCTGGTGGGGCAGGTTAATAATGCTTATAACTCATTTACCTTACAAGATTTATATAAATGTCTTGGATGAGCCTGGCCTGTTCCTTCCTTTGGTTTTGGAGGAAACAATCTTAGTTCCACAATAGCTTGAGGCACCACCTCTGAGCTTCTAAATGACTCATATCCTAAAAACCCATGGTAATCTCATTCCTGCCCTGCTGATTCAATTAACCTGTTTGTAAGCTATTTATGTGTGCATGCTTTAGCCTTTTAAAAGGGGCCAGGCATTTTTAGTCACACTGGATGAAAATAATAACATGGTTTAACTCATATATGATGTGGGTTGGCTTATACAGACGTCTTCATATTTAATGCCTTTCCTAAAAATTCCCAACATTGACTAGGGCTTCAGCAGCCCTGTAGGACCAACGCTTCCATGAAAATACTCAAAATATGTTTGAATACATGTCCCATGTTGTCACCAAGAGCACCCTGCCATCTAATTCCAGTGGAACCCCGGATACCGCAAGACCAGAAAGACTGCCTCCTTGGGAGACATCTCCCTGATCCCCATCTTCCTCCTCTGAGCAGAGTGTAATCCGTTTGCTGTTCCACCTTTGTCATTTGCATACTCATTCCCTGTGGAGTTTATCACATAAAACCTTGCTATTTTTATTTGTATTCATGTCTTCCTCTTTAGCTGTATCAGAAGCTTCTTAAAGGCAGAGAAAACATTCTCTTAGTGTCCTTCCTACCTGCCCCCCACACCCTCCACCCACGCAAACTGGAATCCTAACACCTTGCTTTGCACTTAGTTGGAGTTCAGGGTTCTAGAAAAGTTAATGAGTGAATGAATCATAAACATATTTTGGGTCATCTTCCCCATGTGGTGCATCACCTGCCTTTGCCCGCTCTGAAACCCTCAGCCTCTTCTCTGCCCACTTCCCCGGCCTTCTACAGTTTCTCCCCATCTGTCTGACATTTATGTCCACCTCTAAAGGGCTTTCCAAATCTGCTGAAACGCTGCTGCCTGCACTATAACTCCCTCTTTTGACTCATTTTTAAAGCCATTTAGTAAGACTTAATTCTGAGGCTTGGCACTCTTCCATTTGGAGAACTGTCCTACCATTTCTGGTTTCTCCAGCCCTGATAACACTGCCCCCTCAACGCTCAACCTATGGCAACTCTGCAAGAAAGCCTTATGAAGTCTCCCTCAGCAAACGAGCTGGTTGTCTTGGAACCAAAAGAAGCTGTGCGCAGTGTCCAATTTACTCCCTAAAATCCCTCTTGGGACTGAGGAGTTGAGCAGAATGTGTCTCGTTCAAGGTTCTTTCCTTATACCATCTTTTCTTGCACATAGCAAGAAATTTTTTTTTTTTTTTTTGCTTTAGTGATTGCTTGACAGATGTTCCTGGCATTAGTGACCCTAAATCCTAACTGCCTACCATGATTCTGTAGGTGTTTTCACTAACTTCTATCTCCTCTAATGATCACATTGTCCTCTGAATGGTGGGAGGGCAGGCATCATTAGCCCTGTTTTACAGATGCACAATCTGGGGCCGGAAGAGAGATTTTGTGATTTTCCTAAATTGCCATGGTTTGTAAATGGTGGTGGTGGGCAGAGGCAAGGGTACTTAACCCACAGCTTCCTCAGACTTTCCCACTTTCTCAAGCTTTTGTCAAAGTTGTCGTGAGTAGCATTTGCTGCAGCCAACTTTGGTTCCTTAGACATTTAGTCATCCACTCAAGCTGGCTCCCCTATTTTTTCAGATTAAACTCTTCTAATTGAATAAACCAGATTTACATTTTAAAGGGAAAACCACCCTTATAATCCTCTTACATTTTGTAAATCTTTGTAACATTTCAACAGGCCCTAGCTTAGAATTACAAGCAGCCCGACAGATATGTACGGAGCACCACCTTGTTAGCCCTTCTGCCAGACACAGGGAGGTTGGTTCAGGGTGGGAGATGGTGGGGGACACGGTGGGGAAGGAGTGTGGGGAGCAGGAGGGCCTGGAATCCAGTCCAAGCTCCACTGAAGGGACATCTTTTCCAAAGTTTATCCTCCCAGAGGTGGCTTTCTCTAAATCACACGAATGTGCTGCATAGACTAATAGGGGTCCTGCTAGAAGGGGAAGGGGGAGAGAGGCAGGATAGTTTACAATCTAACCTGAGAGTCAAGCCACACACCACAAGTCACATGCACACAGAGGCCTGCACCTAGGTTGCACTGGGATAAAGCCATGCTAGAAATGTCACCAAGGATGTATACCAAAAGCTGACTGTGGTCGTGGGCAATAAAGGAAAACAAAGGCAGGAGAGGTGATTGTAGGCTGGGAAGATCTGGAAAGCTTTATAGAGAAGAGACAGTGATTTGGAAAGCATGCAATCCTAGCTAAAAGGAGGAAAACATCATCCCCTTCCTTGGCAGGGCCCTGGAGTCCTACCCAGTGCCTGCTTAAAGAGACTCCAGCCCTCTGGAAGTAGGTAGGATATAAAATGCCCAGTACAAAGGAGAGGAGAGAGAAGAAAGCAAGGGGCAGAACACTGCCTAGATCTGAGTCTTGTTCTACCACTCAGTAGCTAAGTGAACTTGGGTAAGCTGCTGGTAGATTCTGGACTTCCATATCAGTAGTACCTACCTCCTAGAGCTGGTATACAGATTAAATGAGAATATTACCTACAAAGTGCTTAGAACAGTACCTGGCACAGAGTAAGTGCTCAATAAGTGTTAGCTATTATTATGATCACACATGCATGCATGTGTGTGCATTTACTGATATGTACACACAGGCACAAACAAAATGCCTCTGGTGATCCAAAAGTAGTATTAGGATCCATAGATTGAGAGTAATTCTAAAAGACACCAGGAGAGGTCAGAGAAAGAGGACTTGACTTTCATGTGTTGCTGCTGTTTTTACATGGTTTAGCACTTTGGAATAACACTCAGAGGAAAATATGGCAATGAAAATGGTGCTGTTTGGGACTGATCTTATGCCCTGGGCTCAGACACTGGGGCACAGGGTCCAACAAGCCAAGGTCAGTTTGGATTCCCCACACCACAGCCTGGAGGCAAAGCTGCTATTGGCTATGAACTCAAGAGCCAACAGTCTTTTGAGCTGCACCCTTCCCAGAGGTTTTTGTGGTCCAGGCCCTGGAGGTCACAGAGACCAGAATCATTGCTAAGGGAAATTTCCAGGGTGGCTCTCATCACTCTTACAGAGTCACCACCTGCTCTACGCTGCTCCAGACTGAAGGGCACATGGAGGCATGCCCCAAAGTGTAGTTAAGTTGCGGCCATCACCCCCACTTTCTACACTTGGTGAAATCTATACTCTTGGGCAAGCTACTTAATCTCTTTAAGCCAAATTTGTAAAATGGGTATAATAATAAAATCGCTGTGGGACTGGTTGTGAGGTTTAGATATAGTAAGGTAACGTTTAGCATTCTATAAACTGTAGCCATTATAATTATTAAACAACCACTGTTGTTTTGATGCTGTAGGCAGAGAGAAGGGGGTGGCCACTGCTGAAAGCACACCTGAAATTCACATATAATTTTGGCGACCATAAAATTTATTGATCATATGGAAAAACTTTTGAGAGTAAAGGGAGTGCTATTAGTGATGGCGCTGGGACAACAGGCATAAATTGGGACTGTCTTGGGTAAACTAATCCATGATTCTCTACCCACTGCCCACCACTCATTTCCAAGGCCACGCTATCTGACTGTACCTCTTTATTCAAAACACAGTTCTTAGTGATTGAAGGAACAAAATAGGAAATCTTTTCTCCTTTTTGACATCTCTGTCTTTTGGAAGGTGTTTATTTTACTGTTTAGGTTAGCTGTCACTGATTGGGGAATGAATATGTGTTAGCCCTCGTGCCCAGTGCTTTAAGGAAATGAGCTCTAAAATCCTCATGACCACTGTGGGAGGCAGGTGCAACCTCTACTGCACAACTATGGAACCTGAGGCTCAGGGAGGTTAAGTAACTTGCCCAACCAAGGTTACAGGTCCATTCAATGGTATGCTGGGGATTTACCTCATAGGCCAAAGCCTATGACCTTTACTGGATCAGAATGTTTAGAGGTGAGTCCAGAATGCTTTTGGGGAGCCCTCACTCCCACCCCTCACCTGCTGGACTTATAAGGTGGGCTGCCAAGGTGTATATCTTCCTCCCATGTGTATGCCAGTTCCCAAACCCTCAGGCCTGAATAACCATTGGCTGCCCTCTGATTTTCACAGAAAGGGGAGCTTCATAAATACAGTTATTAAACCTACTCCTAGTTTCTTTGTAAATAGAATCTTGTGCAGTTTTCCTAAGACCTAAAGAGTATATAGCTAAGCTGGCAGCAGATTTTATCCTTATTTTTTTCCATTTCAATATTCCCAGGGTGGGGTGGGAGCAGGGGTGGGGAGCAGCATCTCTAGACCCGATGCTCTTCAGAGAGAAGCTGTACAGAAACCCTTCTTTCAGGAATGCCCACTTCCAACTCTGCCCTGGTGATACACATGCACTGCCTTACCCAGTAAGTAGCTATTGGTGGAAAGCAGTAACCTTTGAATGCCTGGTTCCATGGGAGCAAAGCTAGGTCTCCCATAAAACTGGGAATGATACTCAGAATTCAGCTGAACTATTTGGGCAACTTTATCATTTCTGGGGCCCTAATTTTCAGGAGGATAGTTCCCACGGTGTAAGAAAATGACTGCTTCCGTATAGCACCAGCGTGGGTATGAAAAGAGCTCTTTGGCAAACTCATTACTCATCCGTCATTACAGAGTCTGTCACCTCCGGGGTGCTTGTCCAAAAGTAATCTCATTACCTACATCCTATCGTAACAAATGCAAGTTTTCCTCTGTATCCCCTGGGGCTGATTTCTTAGGACTACTGATAACAGCTTCCATGTAGATCTTGGCATCACCAGCAGGCAAGTCACAACTTTTGTCTCAACTAAACTTGGGCCCCAGGGACAGTTTTCATCCAGGGGGTGAAGGGTTTCCAAACTTTCAACAGTGGTGTTGATGCCAGTCCTGAGGAGTGGGAACATCAGAATGCCTCCCTCCCCACCCACTTGCAAGCATACAAACTGAAAATTACATTTATTCTCAAATATTCTGTTAAGATTCCTTTGCGTTACTTTAACTGTTTTTATGGAGACAGGGATTCATTTTTGTGTCCCATGTCATGAGTGACTTTAATGAGAAATGGTAGAAGTCAATTCAGGGGAGCCCACCTGTACAAGGGTCTAGTCCCATACTTCACTTCCATGTCAGGTCAAGAAACCATGTGAGATAAACGAAATTGAGTTATTTGTAGTGAGGTGGATGGACCTAGAGTCTGTCATACAGAGTAAAGTAAGTCAGAAAGAGAAAAACAAATACCGTATGCTAACACATATATATAGAACGTAAAAAAAAAAAAAAGGGTCTGTAGAACCTAGAGGCAGGACAGGAATAAAGACGCAGATGTAGAGAATGGACTTGAGGACACGGGGAGGGGGAAGGGTAAGCTGGGACGAATTGAGAGAGTGGCATGGATATATATATATATATATATATATATATATATATATATATATATATACACTACCAAATGTAAAATAGATAGCTAGTGGGAAGCAGCCACATAGCACAGGGAGAGCAGCTCAATGCTTTATGACCACCTAGAGGGATGGGAGACGGAGGGTGGGAGGGAGACGCAAGAGGGAGGAGATATGGGGGTATATGTATATGTATAGCTGATTCACTTTGTTATACAGCAGAAACAAACATACCATTGTAAAGCAATTATACTCCAATAAAGATGTTTAAAAAAAAAAAAGAAGAAACCATGTGAGAAATTACAGCCCAGCTCTTCCAGAGACCTTCTGCACAGATAATGTCTGCTCCCAATTACTGGAATAATGCTGCATAATTTAGAAAGAGGGAGATTTCCCACTTTTGGTAAGAGCCTTCTCTTCTTAACCATCAGGGTCTTTGTACACACTGTTCCCTCTCCCTAGAATAGGTCCCCCCTTTGCCCTTCTTTCTCCCAGTAAACACCTACTATCTTTAAGACTCAGCTTAAGGGGGCACTTGACCTCATCTGGGGTAAACTGAAAGAAGTTTTCTGTTACATAGGACCCAACATGCTTCCTTTGATAAACCTCCTCTCATTTTTCCACTTACTAGTTCAAGGCCTGCCTTCACTACTGGGTCATGAGATCTAGGTCGACCTGGACCTGTCAGCCATGTTCCTCACGTGCCCATCACCTGGCAGAAGCACAGAAGGCCCTCAGTGAAGGAGTGGAGTATTTGAGAATGTGTCTGGTGCACTGGTGGTGGCATATTAGGACCTTGTAGGGACCCCTTACCTGAGGCTGGAGATGCTTTCTATCTCCCTTTCAAGGGTCACTAGATGGTTCATTTCCGCTTTGCTCCTAAACTCCAGGGGAGTTAGAAGGAGCCTCCAGAAAAATCATGCCTGCCATTTGTATTATATCACTTTATGGTTTATATAGATATTTCATATCTCAAGGCAAGGAAGGTTCTATTATCTCCATTTTACTGGCAAGGAAACTGAAGTCTCAGAGTTGTATAGTAACTTGCCCCAAATCACACAGTACGGGGCAAAACTGTAAAGGGAATTGTTTCCTGCTATGATACAGCTACATTGACAATACAGCATCATAAAAACTGTAACAATGCTATTTATGTCTTACTTCCAAGTTCCAATTGGTCACAGATCATTCAGAGCCTTTTTCAAACTGTCTACCACTTATTAAGGATTCACCCAGTCCCTGTTTGCAAGTTTACCCTGCCTTATAGAAATTTTGATTATTTTATTGGAATTCTCATGCCTGGCCAAAATCTCCCATGTTCTCTGTTCCAACCATTCTCTGAGAAGCCATTTTTATGCACTTGCTTTTCTGCTTGCTTTTCTTTCCTCCATGCCACTGACCTCCATGTCTATACTATGTTTGTTCTTCTGGGTTTCCAAGTATATCTCTTTTCAATATTTATCCCCTGACACTTCCTTTGTTACCATATCCAGCTCTGGACCCCTCCTTAGGTGGTGTCTAGAGCACCTATGACATCAATGATGCTTCTTTAGTGTCACAGGGTGTGGCCTCAGAGCCCCAATGACTGATAAGTTAACTATACTGCATCAGACATTTCATGACCAAACAAGTGATTCTCCTGTGAGCCTAACTGCTCATTTCAATGATAACGCCAAAACATCACTGGAGCCCCTTCTTTAGAACTGCTTTTGGAAATCTGTGACACCTTATTTTTAATATCCTCAGTAAACTTCTGGTTCAAGATGGTGGGTGAAGCACACACTACAGCCTTCCCTTGTCACCCCAAATCTCTGGAATTGATAGATATTTTTAAAATTCACAACTGAATTATAAAACAAGCAGAGGAGCCCTCCTTGGGCCAGAAATTCCGGCAGTATAAAAACTGATGGGATCAACCGATAAAGGAAAGAAATCAAAACACATACAGGAGAGAAGAGTCTCCCTACAAAGCAGGACAAAACCCAATGGGGGTCCTCTCCTGGACAGTGGATAATGAAAGCAGGAGAAAACTGGGGCAACCAGCAGATTGTGAACTGGCCTCAGGAGCTCCTATATATCTTCTTTCCCCTACCAAGCAGCAGCTGAAGTGAGGCTCTGCCCAAAGAAGATTCAGATAGGGAGGGTTGGAGCGGGAGATGCAGGATATGCCCAAGCCCAGAAACCTAACTGCTAAGGTATTCTGACTAGTAGGACGTTCCACTCCTTCCTCACTCTTCCTGAAAACAGATTGGAGTATAATCCGCAGCAGAACATCCAGCTTCTTTCTGTCTTTCCCCAAAAGGTGGCCAAACAGAAGCAGCCAGCTGACTGATAAGGAATTTCAGCCCCAAAAATGAGCACATGATTAAGACTCACCAAACATTTGATGAATGCCAATACCATGGAAGGGAGTTTGTTTCACAAACTGTAAGTAAAAGATGAGTTTATACCCAGGGAAAGAGACTTAATGATCTAGGGCTCTAGAATATGCTGAACTGATAGCATCAGAGACACCAACAGATATTGCATCCATAAAAAACTAACAGATAATGGACATTAATACTTTGATTTTTGAGATATAAATCTGAATGAATGGACTGAAAAGCCAAATAGATAACAGTTTAAGTAATGGCTGGGAGATTCAGTCAAGGAATTATCTTAGAATGTGGCACAAAGTGATAAAAGAGATGGGAAATATAAAAGAGCAGGTAAGAAACATGAAGGATAGATCTGTAAGACCCAATACTTGTCTAACTGGTGATCCAGAAAGCAAAAATAGTTAGAATGGAGGTAAGGCAGTATTCAAAGAAATATTAGCGGGGGCTTCCCTGGTGGTGCAGTGGTTGAGAGTCCGCCTGCCGATGCAGGGGACACGGGTTCGTGCCCCGGTCCAGGAAGATCTCACATGCTGCGGAGCGTCTAGGCCCGTGAGCCATGGCCACTGAGCCTGCGCGTCCGGAGCCTGTGCTCCAAACGGTAGAGGCCACAACAGTGAGAGGCCCGCATACCGAAAAAAAAAAAAAAATATTAGCGAAGAATGTCCCAGAATTGAAGAGGACCTCCTAAATTCTCAGCAGTATAAAGAGGTCACATACAGGTATCTCAGCGGGGCCAATTCTTCACGCATTGAAGATGGACTTGATTCGGGAAGCACAAAAAAGCCATTTGAAGCCAAGTGTGGTGGAAAAGTTGATCAAACTCAGTTCTTATTGACGATGAGATGTAAGTTAAATTAGATATAAATTTAAAATATTGTTGCAAGGCTCATAAATTAGTTCTGAAGATGCTTGCCTCTACTATTAGCACCCACACAGATAGTTTAGCTAGTAGAATTTCCTGTTTTCTCAAAACTGCCTCTAGTTTCCTGGTATAAGGGTACACATATGCTACTTCCTAGCATAAGAGTATGTAAACAAATTAGAAGCCAGGGAGTCAAGTAAGAGAGCAATGTATCCTCTCATGTATCCTCTCTCATCATCCCCACCCCTACTTCCAGTTCCACCAGTGGATATTAATGCTTCCCAACATGAATCCATCTTCTTTGGTCTCGTTATCTCCAACCACCTCACTCAGTCCTACCTCCAAGCATTGCCAAAGCCCTCTCTTCTGCTCATCATCAAAATCCTAACCACATTTCAAGGCTCAGAACAAGTCCCACCTTTCATACAAAGGCTTGTTTGGCCACATCTCTATGCCAGTATCTCATCATGCTTGTGACGATATCAGGCTTATTAGTTTTTCCTGCTCCTAGCCTGTAGGCTCCCCCAGAGCAGAAAGAGTGCCAGACATGTCTTTTGTGACCTCCGCAGAACTGCTCCAGGTGCCTGTTAAAATGAAAATACCCCCAGGAGAGAAAACAAGCGGAAGGATTAGCCCCCAGAAACTATTTTGGTGAGATGATTTCCTCTGACTGGGGAGAACGAAGTGGGTGGATAGGAAATGTGGGGAAATAACACAGAAAAGAAGTGTGGGTGAAGAGGGGCCCTAGAGTGGTGTTCATGCCACCTCAGCATCTCACATGATCCCCAATTACTCTATGACACCAGGGTCACAGAATCGCTGACCTCTAGACCACCAAGGGAGCTTAGAGACTACCCCATTTCCCGGATCCTCTGAGTACCCAAGAGAGGTGCGGTGACCTGCCAGCAAGCACACATTTCTTCAGTGACCCTCAAGGACACTACCCTAGTCCAGAGCCTCTGCTCTTACCCGCTATTCCCAGGACTGTCCCTTATTAACCTATGCTCTTGTTGGAGACTGAAGACTAATAGCAATAACGACGTTTATTGAAATCTTACTGTGTGCTTCATATAGCTACTCTGATAAGGCCTCAACATGCTTTAACTCATTTCCTCCTCATAGTTACCCCATATCAAGAAACACTTTTAGTTTCACAATTTTTCTGATGAAGAAACTGAGGCAGAGCTGTAGCAGTAAATGCACATAGTGACAGGGAGTCCATCTGAACCCAGGAAAGCAAATGGCATGGACAAGCATGCAGAAGGACCTTTGAGTTTCCCCTGTCAATTCTCTTCTCATTCACTCAACCTGCAATGCCTTTCCCTCAACTTGACGTCTTGTAAAATAATAATCCTCCTTCAAGGCCTGCTCATTAGGCCATACCCAACCTTCCCAGGATAAGTTTCTCCTCTGTCCTGTCATTGTTTATGCCTCTGTTTGAATACCTGTAATCTGACTTATATTAATAGTAATATAGGTGACTCTGTCGGGTCCAAATTAACTCCTTGCGGGCAAGGGCCTCATTTTGTTCATTGCTATATTCCTAGAGCCTAGAACACTGGCTGGGTCACGGCAGATACTACATTTTGGAAGTGAATACAGTAGTCTGCACATGCACTTGCTCTCCATGAGATGGGCTCCTCCGTGGCAGAAGCCCAGAGACCCCACGAGTCTTGATGCCCACTGAGGCTAAGTGCAGCCATGGATAGTGCCAATGTGAAGTGGGCCACAGATGGGATTTCAGGGATCAGACATGTCCCCCATTCTCCCCGTAAATATTTCTCACTGGCTGCATAATCTACCACCATATCATCAAGGCTTCATCTGTAGATTTGGGGTCCAGGTGAAAAGTTAAATGCCCAAAGGAAAGTTCATTCACTTGCAACCTGGAAATCATACTCTACTGGTCAGTGAAGGTGGTTTTGATCTGGAAAGAGCCTCTGGAACATTGGGAACCTGAGGTGCAAGGTGGATGAAGGAACCTGACTTAGGAGTTGTTAATTTTAAGTCTGTGAATGGGCTGCAGTGGGTCCAGAACCCAGTATTGTATTCAAAGCATACTGATTACTGAGTGTGTTTCTCCACAGCTTTCATTAGATTCTCAGAATATGTCTGGGGCTCTAAAGAGAATGAGAAGAGCTAGAGAAGATGGCCGTTTGCACCTCACGTTCCCTGACATCCCAGATCAGCTCAGGGCACCTGGGCCTACAGATGCCACTGGCTGGCCAAAGGCAACGGTGCTGAAGGAAAGAACCAAGAAAGGTGAAGAGGGCAAAGGCATTGGGGAGGGCTATGAGGGGAAGCTAAGACAAAGGGTAGGAACGTTGGGCATCAGATACACAGCTAGAAGAGGTCATGTGGCCCAATACCCTTGTTTTACAGATAAAGAAAGGAGTTCCAGAGAGGTTAAGTAACCCCAGCATTTGGGGTGAGCTGGTGGCTCCCTTGCCAGAGATTGGCCCTGCTCTAGGCCATCTCTGTGGCCTCACAGTTTGTTCATTAAACAACAGATAAGCTCACAAGGAGAGGCCAGTATTGCTGCTGTTATCTGGCTCTTTCGGTGGCAGCTGCAGGCCTTTTCATTGCTGGAATTCGGCATTTGGAATCAGAGATAGGGTAGGGAAAACATTCCTCTGGGTACATGTGAACACATCATTCTTTGATGACCCCAGGCCTAAAAAGTTTAACTTGCCAACCACTCATTCATTCACTTCACCAACATTTACTGAGCGCTTACTAGGTACAGGCACTCATGGTAGCCTCCTTGGGGGCCCCAGAGAGGAGTGAGATGTGAGGCTTTGCCTTGGAGGAACTTGTGCTGTGGTAATTATGAAAGGACGTCCCACTGCAGAGGCAGCTGGGGCTTCTGTGCAGGAGGTGGGTTTGTTGCTGCCCTTAGAAGGACTTAATGACATCCAGGTAGGTGAGCCAAAGCAAGGTCACTTGGGACCTCGGTGTGGTAAATCTTGGATACCAAGGCTCAGGTATGGCTCTGAATCTCACCGTAAGAAAGAGGTTCCGTGGCCTCTCTCACTGGTGGTATTGGGGTTGCCCTGAGTAGCCCCACTTGAGAACCTCCCACTGTTGCCCCCAGAGTCATGGAGTCACATAACTCCATGTGCCAGAGAGACTTTGAAGGCTGAAGAAAAACTGGTGCCCAGTTCCAGGGGTTTCACTTTCACCCTCATCTCAGTGTCCTGAGGTAGAGAGAATTCACATCCTCAACCAGGGCTCAGGGAGGCTTCGGCAATGAACAAAGTCACAGGGCTGTTTAACCACAGAGCCGAGACTTGAACTCAGGTCCATGACCCAAAATCCTGTTGCTGTGAAACTGTCACTTCTGCCTTTTCTCACCTCAGGTTAAAAGCCAAAATTGTACTGAAAACTCCCACTACTGATACCCTCTGATGCCAGACAACATGTAAGATCTTGTACAAATGAGCTGAAAAGTGAAGTGGTAGGAAATCTCTTAGAGAAATGACTGCTGCTGTGGGAACGATACCCAGCCTGGGTATCATTTCTGCCTCTCCATGAGACAGGCTCAGCCTGCTAGTGAGAAAAAGTATGGTTTGGATGTCAGGCAGCTCCTGTACAATAGGCTCTGAAGGCCCCATGGTGGGCCTCTGGTCTTTCAACATCCCCTCCCCTTGTCTCATGGTCTGAAGGGGCCATGATCTAGAAGGCTTTTCCAGCGGTCACTGCTGATTATACCTGAAAACAAACTCTCTTGGGACAGAATATCAGATACAGCCCATTGGGAAGACAACGGATTAGGTATCTGAGGGACAAGAGGGCACCCTCAGAGGGGCAAAGGTGAAAGCTGAAGTAAAAGGGCAGCCAAGGCCTGCTGGTGGTTGGCCAGTAAGCAACTGTGAAGAAAAGCTCATTTCCATAGACATGCACTGAAGTCATGGGACCTCAAAGATGAGTAAGAAAGCCCCAGTCCTGCCTGATGCCCAAGAGCTTTGGGCCTGTGTGCTCACGTGAAATGTGGATTTTGGCAGCCTGTGCATTTACCGGAGAGGGAAACTTGCCTTTCATGCACCATTAATAGTCTTCCCTATGTGTTTGGAAAGCTAGTGGCTGAGGTTTCCCACTGGTGCCCTAAAGGGGAGTCCAGGCCAACCACATAATGTTTACCCCACCGGATTTCCCTTGTTGGTTTCTACAAGCTCTCCTGCTCCAGAATAAGAAATTCCCAGGGACTCACTTGGAAGTGTGTTGGGAAAAATGACTAAACCACCAGTGTCATGATCCCAATGCCAGGGCATGGAAGTCAGATAGCAGAATGTGCACACGGTAAACCTTTCCCACTTTTAAGTGACCACTGGCATGTTACCTTACTTCCCCAGATCTCATGTGGTTGGTTCCGTTTTCAAGTGAGAGAACTGTACTACTGGAAGATCTTGGAGATTTTTTCCAGCTCTGACAACCTGTGTTTCCACAATGTAGGAGTTCATGAGCAGTTCTGCCTGTCACCTCAGAGACCTGTGGTCCTCACATGATGTCCTGGCTTCCAGAACCTTCCTCGGAACTTTCCCTACATTCATGCCTGAATGTAGCACCTTGCTCAGACAGGGTCCTTAATAAATGTTTGTTTAATGAAAGTCTCCACGACTCTGAGTTATAGAGTGACTTGGCAGTCGAAAGCAAGAGTATCCCAGGACCCATGTCAAAGGGAAAGCAGGAGGGGTATTTACGCCAGGGAAGAGAAGGCTCAAGGAAGGCAAGGAAAAAGCAGACCTCTCCTGGGAGGCTTGCGGGGCAGAACCAGCAGAGCTGGGGTGACATGGGGGAGACATGAGAACTCCTAGGTACGATGCCTGTGGTTCAGTGAGGAGTCAGAGTTTGGGTAAAGAGAGCCAAGAAATAAGGCTGACTAAGGATAAATCTGGAAGCCTTGCAGTAACTGGAAGCAAAAAAAGGGTTTTTAACAGGGAATTGATGTAATGAAAACTGAGTTAGAAAACAATCTGGCAGCAGTGTGCAGGATGAACTGAAAGGGAAGGTCTGAGAGGAAGAACATCAGAGAGGTTACAATGGGGAATAAAATCTGGACAGAGGTGGAAACAGTACAAACTCAGGCAACAGGTTTGTAGCGAGCATATGCAAAGGCCTGGACACTGATCTAGGAGCGGGATACGGTTGTGAAGGAGGTAGACCCAGATCCCCAGCCTTGGGAAACTCATCTTCCAGGAGAGGAAAGAGTAGGAAGGAGATGACTTTTAAGAATTAATGCCTCATTTTATTAGGTAAGGGATTTGAGGAAACATACACATCCAACTCAGAAGGATAAATATAAACGATTTAATCTATTCTCTTTAACATCCCTTTAGATGAAACAATGAATTGTGTAGGGCTGATCCTATAAAGTCACTCATAGTCAGCTTAAGGCCTGACACCAGAGCATGACTAGGCACAGGCAGCTGCAGAAAGGACTCCCACACCAGGTCCAAGCGTGCAGCTCCTTGAAGTTTGTGGCACTTGATTCAGATAATTAGTAATGGCTGCGAATGGGCTGGAGTCTGGATTGGGCCCATGGAGAGGTGTTTTGTTTGGCATCATACCTGAAACTTTGAGAGGAGTTCTGGGCTCTATAACGCCTACCCATCTCCACAGCTGTGTCACCCGTGTAGCCCTTAAAGTCAGTAAACCTTGGGAATGCCAAGAGTGGAATGAGGGTCCACCAGGAATCCCCAATTTGGGGGGAGTTTTCCCAACAGGGGCTTTTGAAAACAATTGGGTATTAGAGATTTCGAGGTAAGTTTTGGAAAAACTCTAGAAGGCAGATTATGGATTTGTCTTCAACTGTCCACTGAGAATAGTCTTTGATCATTAATGGAGCAGAGGGTAGGGTTATGGTCCATTACAAAAATTAAGATATGGGCCTGAAGGTAAAGGAAAATCTTGTTCAGAGACAAGACATTTTTAGGGAATATCCCTAGAACTTTGTGATAACATTTTTTAAAATTAATTTATTTTATTTATATTTGGTTGCGTTTGGGTCTTCGTTGCTGTGCGTGGGCTTTTCTCTAGTTGTGGCGAGTGGGGGCTACTCTTTGTTGCGGTGCACGGGCTTCTCATTGCGGTGGCTTCTCTTGTTGAGGAGCACAGGCTCTAGGCGCACGGGGTTTAGGAGTTGTGGCACACAGGCTTTAGGAGTTGTGGCACACGGGCTCAGTAGTTGTGGTGCACGGGCTTTGTTGCTCCGTGGCATGTGGGATCTTCCCAGACCAGGGCTCGAACCCGTGTCCCCTACACTGGCAGGCGGATTCTTAACCACTGTGCCACCAGGGAAGTCCTATGATGACATATTTAGGCTGGGACAGCGGGTGAATATTCCTAGGGGGTAGGAAAGTAAGGGGAAGGGGTAAGCAAAACAACAACAACAACAACAAAAACCCAATATTTTGAAGTTGAATGACTGGGAAAATGATGTATGAGAAGGTTGGGGTGGGAGGAGGAGGTTAGGAGGAAGTCAATGGTTTTGGTTTTAACCATAAGTGTGGAGTGATGGTGAGGAATCTAAGTGCTGATGTTCATAGGTACTTGAGATATGGAGTTAAAGAAAGAGGATTGGGCCAAGAAGGGAATTGGGGGTGGGGCACCCACACAGCAGCAAGAGCTGAAGTCAGGAAAAGAAACGAGTTCTCAAAAGGAGTATGAAGCAGAGGGCTAAGCTCTTAGGCTGGGAAATTCTCAGGGTTCAGGGACTGCAGGGGAGCTAGGAACAGGTACAGAGGAATAAGAAGGAGCAATGGGAGAAAAGGAAAAGCCTATCACATCAGCCACGGGCAAACCGATACAAGAAGGAGAAATGGCCAAATGGGTCCAAAGCCACAGACTGAGATCAGAAGAACAAAGATGGAGGGGGAAAAAGTATGGATTAAGAGGTGGGAAGGTTGTATGTAACCTCTGAGGGACTGGTATCATGAGTGTAGTGAAAGCAGAAACCAGAAATTAAGAGACAATGGGTATAAAGGAAATGGTAACAGTAGGCATGGGTTACTTATCTGGAAGAAAAAGAAGTTAACCTGCAAAGAGGAGAGGAGGAAGCCAGAGATACAGAAGGAAAATGAGGAGAGGCCTGTATCATGGCAGCCAGGAAAGGAACCAGGCATGTAGTGAGGGGAAGCAGAAAGTGGTTTGGGTTAAAAGAATGGGCTTTCAGCTCCCACAGATTGGTGCTCACCTCCCACTTTACCACTTGCTTTGACATGCTGAGGCTCAGTTTCCTCATCTGTAAAATGGAGGTATAATGTATTGAACTCATTCCAGAAGGTCATTGTGATGACTGAGCCCTAATGCATGTAGAGCACTTGGTGAGAGTGAAACTGATGCTACAAGCATCAGGTCTTGGCCACACTCTTCAAGGGACTGCTGACACCACATCCAGGTTGTTTGTTCCCCTTGTAAAACAGCAGTAACAGTTGTCATAATATTTTTTAAAAAAGAAAAAATTACTTTTTGGAGATTTGTGCCTTTTGGACATTCTCCATCTTCTACCTTCCTCTCTGTCTCTATTATTGTAGCATCCCAGCCATGCCTCCTTGTTCATTAGAGATGCTGGCACTTAGCCATGATCAGCCTCTTCTGGTCTCCTGATAGCTCTTGGGCCAATCCTCCCCAGCTTTCTTTGTAAACTCACCTTTTCTTACAAGATTTATCCTCCTCTATTCTGTCATCAAATTTTGGTGTCCCTTAAGACACCCTTCTCAGTCTATACAGTCTCCATAGCTCATATGTCAGCTCAGACACCTCCCCTGAATTATAGACCGTATATCACCACTTGGATGTTCCAACAATTCCTCCAGCTCAAAATTTCCAAAATCTAAAAGAATTCTCCACACCTCAAAACTGGTCCAGGCTCAGAGAATGGCACACCACCCTTCTAGGTACACAGTATGGAAACTTAGGAAACATACTTAACACTTTCCTCTCCCTTATATCATTAGATTTAAATCATGAGAGTCATGCCAACTTAGTGAACCTATTTGTCTCTATTTCGACCTCCTAAGACCATGGTGACTCCCTCTCTTACCTGAAAAACTATGGAAGCCTCCCAGCTGCTCTCCTTCACCCACTCCAATACCCCTCCCTCCACTGTATTCTTCCCACTGCAGCCAAAGTGATTCAGATTTTTAAAATGTAGATATGACTTTGCTGATCCCCTGCTTAAAGCCCTTCACTGGCTTCTCACTTCTTTTAAGACAAATCCTAACTTTTCTAATGCACCTGCAAAGCTCTGCAGAGGTGTCCCCTGTCGCCATCGCAAGCCCCAATACACCTCATACTGCCCCTGCTCTCTGGGGCCCAGGTCACCAGCTTTCTTCCTGTTCCTTGCTGACCCTTCTTTCTGCTTCGCATCACGCTCACCCTCCCCCTGCTCCCATCCGTCCCAGGCTACCAGTTCCATTCCCCAGCCCCTCCCTGGGACAGGACACTGCAGCCACAGGCCTCCCTGCCCCCAACTGGATGTTCTCACTCACTTGGGGAAACATTCAGTAAAGATCTGTAACTCCTCCTCCAAGACCCTGTCTGTTAGCCCCTGGGGGCTGATCACATCTGTCTTGTTCCTTGCGAGAGCCCCAGGAGGCAGCCCCCTGTCTGTGGGGACCCAAATCAGAAAGTGTGGCAGGGAGAACCAAGGTGGCTGGGTCACATTCCTCTGGGAGTGGGGGCAAGTAAGAGAGATGGACCAGGTGTACTGGAGAGAATGAGAAGGAGGGCAGGCTTGGCACCCGGCCCTCAGACCCTGCTGGACAGGTCGCCTCCATGCTGCAAGGTAGGATTTGGTAGGGTCTGGCCAAGCCGGGCAGCACTTCTGCAAGGTGAGGGCCTGCCTTCCCACCCTGGCAGAGGGTCAGGGCTGTATCAGGGCATCTGGGAGCCCCTTTTGGTACTGCAAGGCCCAGAGTACATCCTGAGCCCAAAGCACTGGGATACCCAGTTTCTGCTGTGCCCCCAGCGGACTTTGCCCTGGCTCAGACTGGGGACTCTGGCCTGGCATTTCCTTATCCTGAGGTTGTGGGGCATTAAGGTGTCAGGATATCTGTGGTACACATAGCATGGGAGCAGAGGCCTGGTTCATCTGGAGGCCAAAGCCCCTGCTTAGGGCCAGGCACCTAGCGTGGGATGCCCCAGTGAATGAGACCACTTTGCAAACAAATGCCTGGAAAGCCAGGTATTTGAGATGGCTTTTGAAGGCCTGTGGCACTTTAGGGCCACATGTGTGTATATGTATGTTTGAGGGTGAGGGGAGGGTATTCCTGACACAGGGGACATATAAGTAACCTCTCTGAAGTTCTAGGACCTTCCTCCATTCCTGTACCACACCTCAAAGGCCTATGTTCAACCTGTCTGTGTGACCCATTGGAATGTTCTACTGGACAGGAAAACCAATGTGAAAGGAGGAGAGAATCTTTAAGGATCTCTCCAGCTGTGCATTCAGAAATCTGAAAATCTAACTCCTTTAAAGGGAGTCATTCTGAATAGCCTGGAAATGAACATAAATGACTGAAAAGTCCCTGAATGTTGAGACCAAATGAATCCCATAACAGGCACCAAATGGCATGATTCAGAGCACGGGCTCTGGAGACAGACTCCGTGGATTCCAATCCCATCTCCACGACAAACAAGCTCGGTGCCCAAGGGCAAAATATGTACCCACACTCCAGTTTCCTCATTTGTAAAATGGGTACCATCATACTTAGCTCACAGGGTTGTTTTGAAGATGAATGACTTAATATTTGTAAAGTGCTGGGAACAATGTCTGACACACAGCAAATGCTATGTAAGCGTTAAAAAAAAAAATTCTTTTTGGTCTTTAAATACTGCTCTTTTAGGCATCTTTATGACATACTTTTGAGCAAGATGAGGAACCAGGCTTCTTTGCCCCATCAAACTTTTCGAAATACAGGCAGTGCTAACTTTGCACAGTAGTGCAGGACAGTAAAAATGACCATGCAAACTGAAACTATGCAAGGTAATCTTAAAAATCAAGAAAAAAAATACAACTGTACTGTGACCTTTAAAAATTTTGTTGAAACATGAAAAACTCTCTTAGTATAGGTTTTAAGCGTATATGGAAGTGAAAAAAATAGTAAAACCAATATTTTAATACACTGTAATTTAAAACATTGCAATTCTTAGTGTTTTTTTTTTTTTCTTTGTAAAAAAAACTCAGCTAGAGTATTTGAACAGTTCTTGCTGCCTTCTTTTTGTAGAACTTAGAACACTGAGGGAACGTCTTTTCTATGCCTTGGTGAACTGTCATACTCCTTTATAAAGTTGCATCAGCTTCCAACATTTTATACTTTGTGCTTTCAACATTGTAACATCTCTCTGAGAGTTTGTTAAACGTGAAGTTTTTGCCCGCATCACTTCCTCTAGGATATCTTCCTCCTTTTTGTCACAACCACTTTCTTCACCTAAGCTTTTAACACTGGTTTCAGGTTTCATCAATATAAACAGAAACAGTGAGGGTCCTGACTGGCAGAAAGTCACAAGGAGCTTACTCAGAATGACGTAGAATTCCACTCTGGAAATTCAAAACCTAAAAACTCAACCTGTTCAAAGAAGCTGTTCATTAGCAAAGGAACCAGATGATAGCAGACACATTGCTGACATTTCAGTCTCAACTTATATATATTTAAAAAAAGAAAAAAACTGCCCAACATATGTGCAGGCAGTTTTAGTGCCTTGCACTTAACTGTTAATGATTATTTAAATGGTAGAATAATAGGATGAATCAATAGAATGAATCAAGCAACTGAATGAATTCAACTATGTCATGAAATTTCTGTACTTGCCAGAAATGGATCTTTGATTGTGTATCTAAGATCTCATATAAATCAGAAGAGAAATGTAATTATATATTCTTCAGGAACCTGATGAAAGTTACGGCTTCTTTCCCCCATAAAAGTGCAGCTGAGCAGATACAACATTTTACGCAGCATTTCAGGGAGTTCACAGAGCCCCCGAAATCCACTTAGAAGTCCTGGTTAAGAATCTAGAACTCTATTACTACATAAAACCCAGCCAAAGTCTGTTGCAGAGACATTGCAAGTCTTGGGAACTTAGAGCACTTTCCAAGAGAAGGTAATCCTTGGAGTGGTCACCTGGGACCAGGAACTGAATGGAATGGTTGCTCTTTCCTTTACACAAGGCTATTCGTTCTAAGTCTCTTCAACAAACCACCATCCCTGAAACTCTCTTCTGAGAGTATAGGTATTGGAAAACCTTACTGAAAATAAAGACTCAACATTCCATTGTGGAAAAACACAGCAGAGGGGAGTGGCCAAGACTGACGGAATAGGAAGACCGTGACCTCACCTCCTTCCATGGGCACTCCAAAACTGTAAATATTTACAGAGCAACTATCCATGAAAGTGATCTGAAGGCTAGTAGAAAAGATCTCTACAGCTAAAGATATAAAGAAGGAACTATAATAGGACAGGTAAGAGGGGCATATATGGAGTATAGTCAAGACCCATACCACCAGGTAGGTGACCCACCAACAGGAGGATAATTAAAATTGCAGAGATGCCCCCCAATAAACCAGTGGTCTGGGGCTCACACTGGACTCCCCAGCCTGTGGTGGGGGTGGAGGTCCTACGCTGGGAAGACAAGCCTCCAGAACATTTGGCTTTGAAGGCAAGTAGGGCTTGCTTTCAGGAGACCCAGAGGGCTGTGGGAAATAGAGACTCCACTCTTAAAGAGTGCACACAAAGCCTCACATGCCCCAGGACCAAGGGCAGAAGCAGTAATTTGAAAGGAGCTTGGGTCAGACCCAATGGCTGATCTTGGAGAGCCTCCTAGAAAGGCAGGAGGCAACTGAACCTCAACCTGGGGATGAAGACAACCAGCAGCAGCCATTTTGGGGAGCACATCCCACCACAAGGACGCTCGTGCTGGTAAGCACAGTTTTGGAATTCTCCCTCTAGCTTATTAGCACCAGGACCTGGCCCATCCCCACTAGCGCATTGGCACTAGTCCTGGAACCTCCCAGGCCAGGAAGCTAGCTGGGTGGGGACACAGCCTCACCTACCAGCAGGCCGGCAGCCCTAGGAACCCCTGAGCTTCTAGCCACCCTGGGATCTGGCCCTACCCACAAATGAGCTGGCACTAGCCCTGGACCCAGCTTCACTCATCAGGGAGGCACCAGCCCTGGGATCCCTTGGGCCCCAGCCCTGCCCATCTACAGGCCAACATCAACTCTGGGACCCCTGGGGCCCTGCAGCTAGAGACCCCAGAACCCATCTCTGCCCACCAGTGAGCTGGCAGTAACTCAGGACCTGGCTTCACCCACCAGTGGGTGGACAGCAGCCTTAGGACCCCCTGGGCCACAGCCCTGGGACCACCAAGGCCCTGAAGCCAGCTGTGTCAGGATCCAGTGTACTCACCAAGGGGCCAACACCAGATATGGGACCCCTGGGCCTATAGCCAGAGAACCCAGGACCTGGCTCTGCCCATCAGTGGGATGGCAGTAGCTCCAGGACCTGGCCTCACTACTGGGTGGGCACCAGCCCTGGGAAACCCTGTGCCTGAGCCCCACCCACCAGCTGGCAAAACAACAACTCCAGGATCACAGCAGCCCCACAGCCAGCCACGTCAAGACCCAGCCTACCCACCAGCAGGCAGACACCACCTCAGGATGCCCCGGGCCCTGGCCCCGGCCAACAGCAGACCTACAGCAGCTCCAGGTCACCTTGAGCCCCTCAGCCAGCCATGTCAGGATTTGGCTATAAAATATATGTCAAAAACAATAAATTTTGAGGGGAGGGAGAAAATGCAGGGTTGTTAAAAGGCATTCAAGCCTTTAAAAAATCAGCAACTTAGGGCTTCCCTGGTGGCGCAGTGGTTGAGAGTCCGCCTGCCGATGCAGGGGACACAGGTTCGTGCCCTGGTCCGGGAAGATCCCACATGCCGCGGAGTGGCTGGGCCCGTGAGCCATGGCCGCTGAGCCTGTGTGTCCGGAGCCTGTGCTCCGCAATGGGAGAGGCCACAGCAGTAAGAGGGCTGTGTACCGCAAAAAAAAAAAAATCAGCAACTTAAAATGACTATATATATATATAACCATATACAAACCTTTTCGTAACCACAAACTAAACATCTATAACAGACACACAGAAAAAAGAGGAAGGTATCCACACATAACACTAAAATTAGCCATTAAATCACAAGGGAATAGAGCAAAAGAAGAAAGGAACCAAAAAAAACAAAAGAAAAAAATCCTCACAAAACAAGCCAAAGAGAATTAACAAAATAGCAATAAATACATACCAATGAATAATTATTTTTTTATCTTTTTTTTTTTTTTGGCTGTGCTGCGCAGTATGTGGAATCTTAGTTCTCCAACCAGGGATCAAACCTTTGACCCCAGCAGTGGAAGCACGGAGTCTTAACCACTGGACCGCCAGGGAAGTCCCCATTTTTTTTTTTTAATAATTACTTTAAATGTAAGTTGACTAACTGCTCCAATCAAGACACAGAATGGCTGAGTGGATATGAAAACAAGACCCATATATATGCTGCCTACAAGAAACTCATTTCAGATCTAAAGAAACACACAGACTGAAAGTGAGGGGATGGAAAAAGATATTTCATGCAAATGGGAAAGAAAAAGAAAGCGAGTGCTTATATCAGACAAAATAGACTTTAAAATAAAGACAGTTACAAGAGACAAAGAAGGACATTACATAATGATCAAGGAATCAATCTAACAATAAGTCATAACAATTAGAGATGTATATGTACCCAACATGGGAGCACCTAAATACATAAAGTGAAATATTAACAGACATAAAGAGAGAAATTGACAGTAATACAATAATAGTAGTGGACTTTAACACCCCACTTACATCAATGGACAGATCATCTAGACAGAAAATCAATAAGGAAACACTGGCTATAAATGACACATTACACCAGAATAACTTAACAGATATATAGAACAGTCCATCAAAAAGCAGCAGAACACACATTCTTTTCTAGTTCATGTGAATCGTTCTCTAGGATAGATCACATCCTAGGCTACAAAACAAAGTCTCAGTAAATTTAAGAAGATTGAAATCAAATCATGTATCTTTTCCCACCACAAAGCTATGAGAATAGAAATCAACTACAAAGCAAAAACTACAAAGAAAACAATATAGGGCTTCCCTGGTGGTGCAGTGGTTGAGAGTCCGCCTGCCGATGCAGGGGACACGGGTTCGTGCCCTGGTCCGGGAGGATCCCACATGCCACAGACCGGCTGGGCCCGTGAGCCATGGCCGCTGAGCCTGCGCGTCCGGAGCCTGTGCTCCGCAATGGGAGAGGCCAAAACAGTGAGAGGCCCACGTACCGCAAAAAACAAAACAAACAAAAAAAACCACCACAATATAGAGGCTAAACAATATGCTACTAAACAACCAATGGGTCACTGAAGAAATCAAAGAGGAAATTTAAAAAATACCTGGAAACAAAGGAAAACAGAGCAGAAATGAAAGAAATAGAGACTAAAAAAAAAAAAAAGAAAATATCAATAAAACTAAGAGCTGGTTCTTTGAAAAGATAAACAAAATTGGAAAATCTTTAGCCAGACTCATCAAGAACAAAGAGGGCCCAAATCAATAAATCATAAAAAGAAGTTACAACTGACACCACAGAAATACACAGGAACCTACGAGATTACTCCCAACAATTATATGTCAGTAAGATAGACAACCTAGAAGAAATTAACAAATTCCTAGAAATGTACAATCTCCCAAGAGTGAATCAGGAAGAAATACAAAATATGAGCAGACCAATTACCATTAATGAAATTGAATCAGAAAAAAAAAAACCTCCCAACAAACAAAAGTCCAGGACCAGATGGCTTCATAGGTGAATTCTACCAAAGAGTTAGAAGATAGTTAACACTCATTCTTCTCAAATTATTCCAAAACTTTTCAGAGGAAGAAACACTTCCAAACTCATTCTACAAGGCCAGCATCACCCTGATATCAAAACCAGATAAAGATAACACACAAAAAGAATACTACAGTCCAGTATCACTGATGAACATAGATGTAAAATTCCTCAACAAAATATTGGCAAACCAAAGTCAACAATACATTAAAAGGATCGTATGTCATGATCAATTGGGATTTATCCCAGGGATGTAAAGATGGTTCCATATCTGCAGATCAATCCATTTGATTCACCACCTTACCAAACTGAAGAATAAAAATCGTAAGATCATCTCCATAGAAGCAAAAAATCTTCTGACAGAATTCAACATCCATTTATAATAAAAACTCTCAACAAAGTGAGAATAGAGGGACCATAACTCAACATAATAGGCCATATATGACAAGCCCACAGCTAACAACATATTCAGTGTTGAAAAGCTGAAATATTCTTCTCTAAGATCAGGAACAAGACAAGGATGCCCACTCTTACCACTTTTATTCAATATAGTTTTGGAAGTCCTAGCCACAGCAATCAGAGAAGAAAAAGAAATAAAAGGAATCCTCATTAGAATGGGAGAAGTAAGACTGTCACCGTTTGCTGATGACTTGACACTACACATAGAAAATCCTAAAGACACCACCAAAAAACCAAAAAAAAAAAAAAAAAAAAACCAACAAAAAAAAACTAGGGCTCAACAATGAATTCAGTGAAGTTGCAGGAGACTTCTGCAAGAAATCTGCAGAAATCTGTTGCACATCTATATACTAAAAAGAAACTAACAGAAAGAGAAAATTTAAAAAGCAATCCCATTCACAATCACATCAAAAAGAATAAAATACCTGGGAATAAATCTGACTAAGGAGGTAAAAGACCTATACTTGGAAAAGTATAAGACACCAATGAAAGGAACTGAAGATGACACAAACAGATGGAAAGCTATATTGTGCTCATGGATTGGAAGAACTAATAATGTTAAAATGATCATACTACCCAAGGCAATCTACAGATTCAATACCAGCTAGAAGGGTGGGATAGGGAGGGTGGGAGGGAGGGAGATACAAGAGGGAAGAGATATGAGGATACATGTATATGTATAACTGATTCACTTTGTTATAAAGCAGAAACTAACACACCATTGTAAAACAATTATACTCCAATAAATTGTTAAAAATAAAATAATAAAAAATAAATTAAAAAAACCACACCCATAACATTCTTCAAAGAACAAGAACAAGTAATTCTAAAATTTGTATGGAAACAAAAAAGACCCAGAATAGCCAAGACTATCTATCTTAAGAAAGAAGAACAAAACAGGAGGTATCCCACTCCCTGATTTGAAACTATACTACAAAGCTATAGTCATCAAACTAGTATGGTACTGGTACAAAAAACAGACACATAGATCAATGGAACAGAATGGAGAGTGCAGAAATGACTCACACTTATATGGGCAATTAAGCTACAACAAAGAGCAAAGAATATACAATGGGGGAAAAGACAGCCCCTTCAATAAATGGTATTGAGAAAACCAGACAGCTACATGCAAAAGAATCAAACTGGACTACTTTCTCACACCATATATAAAAATAAATTTAAATGGATTAAAGACTTCAAAATAAGACCTGAAACCATAAAACTTTTAGAAGAAAACACAGACAATAAACTCTTTTACATCAGTTTTAGCAGTATTTGGGGGGATATGTCTCCTCAGGCAAGGATAACAAGAGCAAACATAAATAAATGGGACTACAGCAAAAAATCTTTGGTACAGCTAAGGAAACTATCAGCAAAATGATCACCTACTGAATGGAAGAAGATATTTTCAAATGACATATCCAACAAAGGTTAATCTTCAAAATATACAAAGAACACATACAATTCAACATCAGAAACACAAACAACCCAATTTTAAAATGGACAGAGGACCTGAATAGACATTTTTCCAAAGAAAACATACAGATGGCCAACAGGCACATGAAAAGATGCTCAACATCTCTAATAATCCAGGAAATACAAATCAAAATCACAATGAGATATCACCTCACACCAGTCAGAATGGCTATCATCAAAAAGAGAACAAATAAGTATTGGTGGGGATGTGGAGAAAAAGGAACCCTTGTGCACTGTTGGTGGGAATGTAAATTGTTGCAGCCACTATGGAAAAAAGTATGAGGGTTCCTCAAAAAATTAAAAATAGAAATACCTGTGACCCAGCAATTCCACTTCTGGGTATTTATGGAAGAAAATGAAAACACTAATTCAAAAAGATATATGCACCCGTATGTTTATTGCTGAATTACTTACAATAGCCAAGATATGGAAGCAACCTAAGGGCTCATCAACAGATGAACAGATAAAGAAGATGTGGTGTGTGTGTGTGTGTGTGTGTGTATAAAATGGAATATTACTCAGCCATAGAGAAGAATGAACTATTACCATTGGTGACAACATAGATGGACCTAGAGGGCATTATGCTAAGTGAAATAAGTTTGACAGAGAAACACAAATACTATATGATTTCACTTATATGCGGAATTTAAAAACCAAAACAAATATAACTAAGCAGAAAGAAAGTCATAGGTACAGAGAAAAGACAGGTGATTGCCAGAGGGGAGGGGTCTGGGGGAGGAAAAATATAGGTGAAGGAGATTAAGAGGTACAAGTAAGTGAATTATGGGTATGAAATGTACAGTGTGGGAATATAGTCAATAATTATATAATATCTTTCTATGGTGACAAATAACAACTAGATTTACCATGGTGATTATTTTGAAATGTATAAAAATATCAAATCACTATGCTGTGTACCAGGAACCAACATAGTGTTGTAGGTCAATTATACCTCAAAAACAAACAAACTCATAGAAAAAGAAATCAAACTTGTGGCTACCAGAGGCAGGGGGTGGAGGGATGCGGAATTAAATGAAGGTGGTGAAAAGGTACAAACTTTCGGTTATAAGATAAATAAGTACTAGGGATGATAAAGTACAACACGATAAAGATAACTGGGAGGGAGACGCAAGAGGGAAGAGATATGGGGATATATGTATACGTATAGCTGATTCACTTTGTTATAAAGCAGAAATTAACACACCATTGTAAAGCAATTATACGCCAATAAAGATGTTTTAAAAAAGATAATTAACACTGCTGCATCTTATATGTGATAACTGTTAAGAGAGTAAATCCTAAGTGTTCTCATCACAAGAAAAAAATATTTTTTTCTATTTCTTTAATGTTATATCTGTATGAGATGATGGATGCTCACTAAATCTATTTTGATAATCATTTCAGGATGTATGTAAGACAAATCATTATGTTGAACACCTTAAACTTATACACTGCTGTATGTCAATTACATCTAAATAAAGCAGAAAAAAATATGCTTTCCAAGAAAAAAAAAAAGAAGAGAAAACCACATCAGAATCAGCAAATCAAACTGAAAATTGTCCTGCACAGGAGACCAGCTGTCGTAGGGAGCTCGGTTGCTGAGTGGCACCTGAGCCTACTGCTGGTGGCATCAACTATGTCCTCTCTTTTCCTCCTGCTTCCCCACTTCTTTTTTCTTCCTCTCCTTTTATTCTTCCTCTCCTATTCTTCTTTCCTACTACTTCTGTCATGGGCCCACGTGTACTGCTTCATCAAGTCCATGGTGCAAGATTTAAGCTTCGTCAAAGCCAATAGGAAAAGATTGTCCTGAGTGAATCATGTTGAATTCAATAGACAACCTGAGAATGCCTCAGTGATGCCCATGAAACACCTTCTTACTGAAGAAGCTTACCCTTTGGGGGAAGTAATTTTGAGCAAGGAAGAATATTGGGGAATGCTTTTTAAAAAAATTTATTTGGCTTGAAGGGAAAAAGATTGCCTAAACAAAATCTGCTGATGAAGTCATAGAATGACTCCACCTCTGGAATGAGCTTCAGTTTCATGTATTTTGGTAAGAAATTTGGCTCTCAATTGGGAATTCAGTCACTCTACCCACTCAAGGGCAAGATGATAAGGTTCTATCAGACCAAGCGTCTAAACGAACCTGAGACTCTACCAAGGTCAGAAATGCTGCACTTCAAGCCAAAAGATCTGTCTTGGGCTTGCTTGTTTTGACTTGTAACTATAAATTTGTCTTGTCTAAGTGTCCAATCACATTATAAAACAGAACATCCATCTCTACAGTACAGCATCCTCTGAAGTAAGAGGAGTCGTAAATGTACATTTTGGGGCATTCTCTAATTTTTCTGACCCTCTGATTTCCACAGGACTTTAAGTTGCTTCCCCTGAGTTCAAGCAATGCAAGATGGTTTTGGAAGTGCTGAACCCAAGGCATTATAACATCACCAGCATGGTGACCGAAGTTGCACCTGTTGCCAGCATTGCAATCCTGCTGCTCACTGGCTTTCTTCTCTTGGTTTGGAATTATGAGGACACATCCTCAATACCAGGTAAGTCAGTCATTTATTTCTGTACCTAAGAAGATTGTTTTCTTGGGCTTTTGATCCATGAGGGTAAAGGAAATTTTGCAAAACGATGAAGAGCAAACTTGGGAAGATGGCTGAAGCCCACGGCACATAAGCAAATGAGGACTCAGGTGAAAAAACTTTAGCGAATTATCTGCACACGTTTTTTGAAAACATTAAAACAATACCTTACATAATCCCTTCCAGTCTCCACTTTGCTTTGGTAGAATAGACTTGGCACTAGTATCCTTTAAAGTAAGTTTAAGATGGAGTGGAGCAAGGTAAAATTCCAGGATTGTTTTTTTTTTCTTTTGATTCAAATTCATTCCAGTTTTGCTCTAAAGGTGAAAAAGTCTCTGGAATGCCTTCTGTACAGATTTCTGTCTCCCTCCCACTTTACCTCATCCATGTCCTCTGCCCTCTCTTTTTTTTGAACTTATTCCTTCTCTTTATCCAATTCTTCATTTTTCTTTTATTCTTGGGCATGGTGGTGATGTTGGTGCCACCATGAGGGCTGGATGGGACCTGGACAGAGGGAGAAAATTGGGGACCACTACAGTTCCCTTGAAAACCTAAAAAAAAACTTCCACAAGCTCTGTGGATCAATCAAAAGTAGAGTATAATATAATTATCCAGATAATCCCAGTAGAAACCCCATCCCTCCACATTACCAGATTAACTCAGAATTCTTAGAAATATCAGACGGTTTTTTAGTTTTCAGGGAAAACTCCTCATAGCAGGCATCTGTCCCCAGTTCCATAAGATATCCGATAAGCTTTATTTCAAGAGCAGAGTCATTACACACTTTCAAGCGTCGTGGGCCTCTTCACAGAGTGATGTCGAGTGGGAGTGTGGCGCTGCTGCAAAGTGCCCTGGGTCTGGATTCTCTATTGTTTTCCAGAGAACTGACTGTCTCTCTGCCCAATTCAGCCTGGTATTTTAGTTTACTTTAAGGCCTAGTGGAATGGAATGTTTAGTTTGTTTTGTTCTCTACTCCTGATGGGGGTCTGAAGGAAGACTGTTCCACAGTCTTTTAACTTGAACCCCTTCCCCACCACTGCTCCTTCCTCACTGGATTTCTCCTCCCCCAGTGGGCACCCAAGTCAGGGTCGATGAAAGGTGGAGGTGAGGAAGGAGGTATTTTTTAACAACTCCCCCCAGATGTTTATGTTGCAGGTGATGGTAGAACTCCCTTGGACCTTTGGGGAGGGGCAAACACAAGAACTGGCATCCCTGAAGCCCTGGACCAGGAGCCTAGGTGGTAGCTCACTCTGTCCACCACCTCTGGGCTGGGGACATCATGCTGTCATACACTGACAGTCTATGACACTATCACATAGTCCTGTGGTTCTCAGCCCTGCCTGAGGAGGATCCCCATGTGGGTTTTTGTTTTTTTAACATCTTCCCAGGTGGCTTTCCTGAGCAGTCAGGGTTGAGAGCCACAGAATGGAGCCCAACCCATTCCTTTGACAGAAGGGGAAACTGAGCCTCAGAGAAGGGCTCTGCCTTGCCCAGGCAAACCACTGTGACAAGTATGAGTAACTGTGGAGTTCAAACTCCTCATTTCATGGGGGAGGGGTTAAAGCCACAGAAGGGAGATGGCTTGCCAGCATCTCAACTGGAAGGAAAGTGGCAATAGGGGGAGCAGAGGAACCACCAGGAAGACCTAAATCCCAGGTAGATGATCATTTTGCTACCAGGGAGCTTCTAGTTCCATGCTTTCCTTGGGAAAATGTGAGGTCTGGTCAGAACCTTCTAGTTCTAGAAACCTCTGGCCCAGGCTGAGATCCCGCAACTCCTGGTTGGGGAAGGGAAGGTGAGGACACTGGCCTTGTTGGATGGGTCTTGCTGACCAATACTTCTGAACTCCTTTTGCCAGATCCCTCCAATCACTGGCTCTCTGGGTTCTTAGCTTTATACATATGGGAAATCTCAGGGTCAGTGAAGCCAAAGAGTTGAGAGGGTACAATGAGCCAAAGCCCTCTAGTAAGTTACAGTTTTCAAAGCAGTTTCACACCCACTTTCTCTTGTGAACCTCTGGGTTCACAAGTGTGTTGATGCCTATTTTACAGATGAAGAAACTGCGACTTAAAGAGGCAAGGTGTCCATAACAAGTAAGTGATGAAACTGGGACTCAAATCTAAGGTCCTGAGAGGCCCTGCATTATCAGGTGATGGGGACAGGGGGGTCGAGGAGTGTGCAAAGGTGACACACATAGGCAGAGGACTTAGTGACAGCGAGGGCCATGAGGGATCGGAGAGGAAAGAATCATTCCTATTTGGGGGTTTTGTAAGCTTCAATTTGGGGAAACTGACCCAGTTCACTGATGTCTGCCAGGACTACAGTTGCCTGGCACCTGGCAGCTCTCCCTTCCCCGGTGATACAGGGCAATGCCCAACCTTGCACGTGGGTCCTCTCCCCCAGAGGCCCTCTCTGCCCTGGGCACCACATTCTTTATGGGAGCACTGGAAAAAAAGGACATGGCAATAGTCTCCTTTTGCTCATTAAAAATACAGAAAATACACAAATAAACATGTCATCACAGACAGGACAAGAAGTAGGATGTTAGCAGCATCCTGGAAACTCCTCTTGTGCCTTTTCAATCATACCCTCTCTCATTTCCAGAAGTAAATAACCTTCTATTTCTTAACGATCGCTCCCCTGCTTTTTTTTTAATATAGATTTTTCACCTAATTTCATATTCCAAACAACATACTTTAGTTTTGCCTGGTTTTACATGCTTTAGCAATAGAATCCTACATTATTCTTCTGTCTTGCTTTTTTGCTCACTTTTTTGCCTGTGGGTTTCATCCAGGTTGTGGCATGCAGCTGCAGTTCATATGGTATGCAGTTATATGAACACCCCATGGTTTAATCTCCCATTCTACTGTTGATGGACATTTAGGGTGTCTCCAGCTTGGGGCTATTGTGAACAGCGCTGCTATGAACATTCCTGTGCACTGGATTCTCTAGGGTGTACACCCAGCATGGAACGTAACAGCTTCTTGATTAGGACAGAGGGTGGGAGGCCCCAGCTGTTGGCTTCATGGAGGCCATCTCTGCACAAAAATGCAGTGAAGTATTTACTGCTCCTCTGAGGGTGTGCAAGAGACTCCTGTACTCACACATGCCTAGATGAGCATTCCCAAATCTGAGAAGCAGAGAGCAGTGTAATGTGGATACAACCAGAGTATTTCCCTGATATTCTACCAAAATTTCTCCCCCCCACCCCCAGAGCATTCTTCTCTCCAACCGGAAGGTATAAGATATACACGTTAACTGAAAGGATCATATTGTGTGATAATTATTTGATTTTGTGCTTTTTTTCACATTCCTTTTCCCTGCCCAGGATCTGATGGGGACCTAGTTATACTTACCATACCATCACGGGTCCCTAACTTGGAGCTAGTGTCTATACCTAGTAAGATTTCAGGGTTTGTTGGATGAATTAAGTTGAAATACGATTGACTGCTGAAGACTCAAACTCTGATTCTCTTATGGTTAAAACAGTCCGGTTCTCAGCCTTAGCAGAGTTCATCACAATCTCCCTTTTTCAATAGATACAGCTCTTCACTGTCATATTTTAAATTTGATTGGCGGTTTCCAAATACTAAGACTTTCCACATAGCAACAAACATTTAGATAAAACATGGAAAGTGCAGCCTTTCATTTGTATGTCTTTGTGCCTCATGGCCATAGTATATGAAGTAAATCTTTGTTGAAAAAGTCTATTCCCAAATAGACTGCTGTTTGACTTCACATGGATTAAATGTATGAGATATAAGATATTTTTCCATTTTTATCAAAATGTAAATACACCTAAACTATTCTAAATAAGGATGACATTTAAAACTTCATTCTTTACACATGTCTAATAAATTGTAAAAATTCATTCAGGAAACATTTATTGAGGATCTACCATGTTTCAAGCTGTAAATACAAAGTGTTTTGTTAGGGCTTCCCTGGTGGCGCAGTGGTTGAGAGTCCGCCTGCCGATGCAGGGGACGCGGGTTCGTGCCCCGGTCCGGGAGGATCCCACATGCCGCGGAGCGGCTGGGCCCGTGACCCATGGCCGCTGGGCCTGCGCGTCCGGAGCCTGTGCTCCGCAACGGGAGAGGCCGCAACAGTGAGAGGCCCGCGTACCACAAAAAAAAAAAAAAAAAAAAGTGTTTTGTTATTATGCATATTTGTATTGATAAAAGGTCAGTATGTCTGATTAAATTTTAAGGAAATATGTATACAATCAAATCAGCTTATTTCTTTTTGAGAACTCAATGAAATTAGTTTAATATAGAGTCCGTCATCTGACTATATAACTGTATAATGTAGTGTTATGAGAACAATCTTAAGATTAAGAACCCTTGATCCAAAGAACTCAAATTCTTATATTGGTTCTATAGACATTAACAAAGAACTTTAAAGACAAAAGAACCTGGTAGTATTTGCTACATTAATCCTGCTAATGCAAAGTTATGGAGTAAACCCTGTTTGCCAAATTTGGGACTGAACTTCCGCTTTAGATGAGTCATGCAAAAAGTCAGATTATCTAAGGAGTTCACTGGTGGCCTAATGGTTAGGATCCCTAGCTTTCACTGCCATGGCCCACGTTCAGTCAGGGAACTGAGATCCTGCAAGCCATGCTGCACAGCCAAAGAAAACAAAACAAAACAAAACAAAAACTTAGATTATCTAAATTATTATAGCACTGTACTGTCTCAGACAGTTGTGTGAGTTTTGGCTCCAGGACTATTTCACTGACAGAATGGAATTAAAGGAGTAAGATACAGAAATGGTATAACTTTACAATAAAACTCGTAAAACCACTCCAAACAAGCTTCTGACAAACTTTTCACCACCACCACTAAAATCAAGCTACCAAGTTTGTTCTCTGATACAAGCAACAGCAACTCCCCTGGCTGCTCACCAGATTCACACTCCTCACAATTCTGTCATTGCCTACGTCAGCAAGGGTGTAAGGGCCATGGCTCTTCACTAAAACCACATCACTGGACTCAGACTCTGGTCTAGACACAGATCAGACCCACTGCCTCATTCCTCAGTGCTTAGCTTTATTTCGTCTAATGAGATTTAGCTTAAGATTCTCTTCTTAAACCAAATCCTTTTTTAAGGAAATAAAAAAGGAATGCATGCTTTTTATTTTTTAAACCCCACATTTGTTTACTTATTTATTTTTAGCTGTGTTGGGTCTTCGTTTCTGTGCGAGGGCTTTCTCTAGTTGTGGCAAGCGGGGGCCACTCTTCATCGCAACATGCGGGCCTCTCACTATCACGGCCTCTCTTGTTGCAGAGCACAGGCTCCAGATGCGCAGGCTCAGTAGTTGTGGCTCACGGGCCTAGTTGCTCCGTGGCATGTGGGATCCTCCCAGACCAGGGCTCGAACCCGTGTTCCCTGCATTAGCAGGCAGATTCTCAACCACTGTGCCACCAGGGAAGCCCCAGGAATGCATGCTTTTTGTTTGGACATTGTCTTTGCAGGCCATGTTTCTCACAGTTAAAAAGATGACACCAAAACCACAAATTAACTCAAATCCACCCACTCCATTGACTGGTGCTTTCAAACCCAGTTTTCAGACAAAACTAGCAGCCAGACAGATCTGTCAACTTGTCACTTGTCCTGGCTTCCATGCCTGTTACCAGAGGGACTGATCGACTTGTATTTGAAACCCATAGACACCGTTTAACACAGCAAGAATAGACTAGACACCTATTGCAGTTTGTTCAGACAGAAGTGATTGAGACCAAATGGAACTGGTGTGGTGTCAACTGGACAACTTTTTACTCATAGAGCTGTGAAGAGCCTCATGTTAACTTGTGTTGTGGTTTTAATCATTTTGTGTATGTGATTCACCTCTATACATCAGAAGATGTAAAAGGACGTGTAGATATAAAGGAATAAGAACAACAGTAATTTAAAGTACTTTGTCTTTTTGGTGTTACGGAAATACTGACTGTAATCTGATGACTTTCCTAGGTCCTGGCTATTTTCTGGGAATTGGGTCCCTCATTTCCCACTGCAGGTTCCTCTGGATGGGGATCGGCAGTGCCTGCAATTACTACAACAAGACATATGGTGAATTTGTGAGAGTCTGGATATGTGGAGAGGAAACCCTCATTATTAGCAAGTAAGTCTGTTAATAATCAGTGACATATTTTAAAAATCAAGGCTGGGATATTTCCTATTAAAAATCAAACTTATTTTGATATTTTGCCATCTTTGTTTCCAAAGTTATGTTTTCATTACTTAAATAAAGGTGAGTGATTCCCAGGCAAAAATCTAACATTTGAGACAAGTAGAATAACTGGGTCTTGTTTGAAGCCAGAGGTACATATAAAGAACTCTGGGAAGACTGAAAATTATTCAAAATCTCTCTGAGCAGTGAATGTGGAAACTCAGAATACAGGTGATTTGGTTCTGACAAAACACACTTGAGGGAGAGGTATTATCTTTTATGCTTTCCTATTTCCTAAGATTTTGGTCTTAGCTGTACAAGTAAGCATCAAAACAAACAAACAAGCAATAATAGCAACAACAACAAAAAACACCTGAGGAAAAAAATTCTGACTGTATCAATTCGCTGATGTGTTTCTAATGCCAGGCTACTCAGAAACTCTGGGAGGATAGACAGCAGATGAAGAAGCCATTCATACTCTGCTCTCCTATTGGTGACTGTGTGCCAGTGTCCTTGCTGAGTGATTTTACATAAATTAGGAACAATATTGCCTATTAAAAGAAATGGTATTCTCCTGCTCCCCATACACTTAATATTTTCCAGATAACTTTAGCAGACTGAATTTACTCCAGGGTTAACAAAATATGCATTGACTAAAGAACTAGCTTTGTGAAATATTAGTTTTCTTACTGATTGATCATGGAAAATGAAGAGTTTATAAGAGAGCACATATCATAGATGTTCAGCTATCTTTGCTAGATTTTTAGCAAAGCTATCTGCCAAAATGTCTCATGAATGAGTTTTTACATTTATAATCCCTGACAGAGATTTACCCACAAACTAAGACGGACCAGGGTGTTTTACTGATTTATTAGAATTGTTTCTTCAGATACACAGACTATTGCCCAGAAGTAAGTGAAGCATTTCTGGAAACTGCATTGATTTTTTTTTCAGGCCATGATGATATACATCATTTCTGAAACTACCATGGTGAACTCAAAGCCCAATTCTTTGAACCAAATACTTGAAAGAAGGGAGCAGGGGAGAAAAAACATGTTATCCTTCCAAATATTTCTACCTATCCAAGAATGTTATTTTCAACCAAACTAATATCTCGGTTTTTGCCTGTTTTTTTTTTTTCCATTTCACTCAGTTTGGTGGTGTAAAAGTTTGAAGAGTAGCTAAGGCAGACCATGTTACACATCTAACCATAAATAGCTTCAGGTGGAAATGTCATTTCATTGGGTTCACAGTGAAACACCCCAGGGCAGAGGTTCTCAGACAGTGGCCCCCAACCAGCAGCATCCACGTATCTGGGAACTTGTGAGAAATGCCCATTCTTGGGTCCCACCCTGACCCACTAAATAAGAAAATCTGGGGGCGGGGCCCAGCGATCTGTTTCCACGAGCCCTCCAGGTGATTCTGAGGCACACTCCAGTTTCAGATCCACTGCTCTAATGGCAAGGCCAGAGTTACTCTTGGATTTTACTTCTCTTGGTCTATGGAGCTCTGCCTAGCCAAATTTAAGTGAATCTGATATGCTCTCATTTTCAAAATCAACACTTTACTCACTTGTGCAACTGACTAGAGCCTCAAAAATGTTCTGGAACAGATGGCGATTGGGCTTGGAGGACTGGGACACTGCCTTCTGCTCTTTGATCCCCCAGCACAGCAAGTTGCTTTCCAGCCCTCCTCAAGTCAGTGTCTGCCTTCCCTGTCACCGCTTTCCCTCAGATACAGGCAAAGGGACCTGCAGGATATTCATCCAAAAGGATCACGCCTGCAGCTCAGTATCTAGAGCAGCGCTTCTCACCCAGGCTGCACATTAAAGTCACCCAGGGAGCTGTTCAAAACCCCACTGCCCAGGCCACAACCCAACTGTTACAGTCTCTTGATGGGGTAGACCCAGGCATCGGTAGTGTTTAGAGCCCCAGGTGATTCCAATGTGCTGCAGAGCTTGAGGGAGGAGAGAAGGTAAGAAGCTTCTGGGGCAGGGGGCCTTTCCCTGGGGTTGGGGAAACACCTAAGCAGGTTGGAGGGGTTTTGTGTAATCTTCTTACCCCTAAGTGTAGCTCAGGTGCTGGGAGTGCAAGACTAGACCTGGAGGGAAGAATGAAGCACGTGAGAAAGGACCAGAGGACCAGGACAGAAATTGCTCTTAGACACTAGGTACTTAGATCACCAGATAAATTCCCAGGAACCCCAAAGGCAATTCCTGTAACAGGACCCTCATTACAGCACAGGTGGCATCTGATCACTTTGCTATCTTAGTTAGGGAAGTGACCTTAGCCACCCTGACAGGGTCAGGTGCTGATTCACGCTGAGGACCTGGACAATAACCCGCCCTGCCCTTCCCCCAGCTCTCCCAGTTCTTTCCCTGTTCTGTCCTCATAGGCTTTTCTCTGGTTGGAGTCTGTGTTCTCTATAATTGCCTCCGAGCCGCTCAATTTTGTTGTTAAGGGCTGAGCTCCCTGTGGGAATAGGACATGTTTGTCCCCATCTCCTTCCCTTGTCTGCTCTTCAGGTCCTTCCAGAACTACCGGTACCTCTTGAAAAGACTTCATTGGACCTCAGAAAGCCTTTTCTTTTTCTTTGAATAGTTTGCCAGATTTTTTCTCTTTTGAAAAGTTTGACAACTGTAGTCATTACAACTGTGCTGAGATTATGCCCCAACTTTCAAGTCAGCCGAGTTCTGAAGTCGGGGGAGCTGCAGAACTTCGGGGGGCGGGACGTCAGGCACAAGTGCTGCCGGGATTCTGCCTGAGCAACTGGGCGCTCTGGGGGGAGCTCCACCTGATCATCTTAAAGTGCGTAAAGTGTGCAAGATTCCCAGGTGGGGATACTCTAAATTACTGAGGGTCTACAGACGTTACGCATGACACTTTATGTCGTGTGTATGTATTAGTGTTTGTAATAGTATCAAAAAGGAGAATGTGGGTAGCATCCATAAAGGGGAGCTAGAACTTAACATGCTAACTGGGGTCAAATTTGCACATCAGTTAGCCATTTATATACTAATTATTGTTATAGTATTTGTATGCCTGTTTTAATCATGTATAAATTTACAGGGAATTCATTCATTTATTTTGTAAGCATCCACTATTGAGAATTTATACTAAGCACTGGATGATCCTAATCTATCATAAGTCATTATTGGCTCTCCATTAATTCATTAAATAAATATTTATTAAGAACTTATTATGTACAACAGGTTATCATGAACAAATCAGCCCCAAATCCCTGCCCTTGTAGAGAAATATATTGTTACAGTGTTAATACACCAACAATAACAGGGTAAAACATAGTATAGCAGTAGGGTGAATGACTGTCTTGGTTTACTTGGGACCAGAGGATTTCCCACGTTGTGGGATTTTTAATCTAAAACTCAGATAGACCAGGATGGTTGTCCACACTATTAGCAGGTAGATATGGGCTATACAGAAGATAAGGTGGGTGGAGCAACTTCGGGATGGGGAGAAATCAGGATTCCATTTCAGATATTTTGACTTGACTTGCCTAGTACCGCCAAACGGGAAGTTAAGAAGGAAGGTCAGAAACTAGCAAAGGAGGCTGAGAAGGACAGCCACACAGAGAGGGGAAAACCAGGAGAGTGTGGTGGTCTGAAAGCCAGGCGAGAATGCATGTCAGGGAGGATGGAATTGTCAACTCTCCAGATAGTGCCACATGACTGGACAGAGATGTGAGCATTGCATTTAGCACCAGGGAGGTCATGGGTGACCTCGATAAGGGCAGTTTCAATGGAGTTCTGGGGGCAAAAGTCTGACCACTGTAGAGAATGGGGAGAGAAGAATTGGAGGCAGCAGGTACAGACACTCTTTCCAGGAGTTTGCCATAAAGGAGGCAGAGAAATGGAACAGAGCTGAAAGGGATGTTTGGTCCAAGGAGCTTTTATTTGTTAAGATACAAGATATTATGACATGTGTGTTTTGATGGAAATGATGAGTTACAGACGAAAGTGTTGATGCAGCACACAAAAGGAGTGTGCCAGGTGAGATGACAAGGGGGCCCAGGTAACAAGTGGACGTGGCCTTGAAAAGGGACACGCAAGTTCATCCACAGTAACAGGAGGGAAGGCTGAATATATGGGCACTGATCCTGGTGGTTGAACTTGCAGAGGTTCCAGTTGCTTCTGTTTTCTCAACAAAATAGGAAATGAAGTCTGTAGTTGAAATAAAGGTGAGAAGTACAACACTGGGGGACAGAGGAGACAGGATATAACAGTCATCCAGGAAAGCGAGAGAGTGACTGGACTTGGGAAATGTAGTAGAATTGCCAGCTGCACTAAGGGCTCACTTGAATTGAACTGAGACCTGCCTATGTGTGTGTGTGTGTGTGTGTGTGTGTGTGTGTCCATGTGCATGTATGGTTTTTTCCCTGGCCCCATTCAACTGCCAGGTGCAAGCACAGAGTAAGCTAAACTGAGAGTCGGATTTAGCCAGGGTTGAGGTTTTACCAGGCAATTAGGACAAAGTAAGCAGAGGGTCAAGGGACTTGAGGATGCATGGAAGGGAGAGACTCTAATGATCGACAAGAAAATAGTTTTCCAACTTTCTAGTAAGAAAAGTTCAAATGAACAGGAAAGTTAGAAGAGCAGTCCTCCCTCATTTTTCCCCATGACCTTGACCTTCTGAAAAGACCACATCAGTTGCCTTACAGGATGTCCCACATTCCAAATCTCTCTTACTGTCTCATTATGGTGTCATTGAACATATTCTTCTATTCACGGTATTGCTTATAAACTGAACACTAGGTCTATAGGCTCTATTCGATTCAGGTTAATTGTTGTGTAATAATACGTTCCTGTTAGTCCTACGCAGTTCACATTGCATCACATCAAGAGACCAGGGAAGGTGTTCCCATATTAGAGATACTAAATTTGGTCAGCTTAGGGTGGTTACACTCAGACCTCTCTGTTACAAAGATTCTTTTTCTCTTGCAGTGACCTCAGTATCAAACCTGGGTAAGGATATTAGAGGGCAAAGGACAGGGAAAATGTGGTAAGATTGATGGAGTGTAAGTCACAAGCACAGAACAGGTCTACACAAGGCAAGTGTTTATAAAATTTTGGTACCAAATATTCCATTGATTGTCTCCCTTTTATTCCTAGTACTCATCAATCTTGAATCTGACCACAGGTGTCTGAGTTCTTTAAACTCAGAATGGGAGGGTGGCTTTTTCTTTACCACCTAAGGACTTACCTCCTGGCTACTTTTCATTTTGAAGAGACAATAGGTTTGCCATCGTTGGAGATGTCTTTTGACCTCAGTCACATTTCAAGAAGAATAATGACCCCCAGGGATCAGGCATCTTATACTACCCACTGTTCCTTCTGAGGTTGGGGACTCACACTGTCTCTCCTCAGTGGTAAGAAGTCCTCACTCTCCCAGTCAGTCAGTCAGTCAATGTAACATCTCCCTCACCTGGTGTTACAGGCCGGCCTGCATTGTGGGAAGGAGGTCTCTACTATTCTCCTTAATGTCAGGAGAGCTCTGGGCTGGCATCCCTAGTTCATCACCAACCTTCCCTTCTTCACTTTCCTGATTTACTCCAGTTAGATAAAGCCTAATTTTCATAAGTGATCTTGTTTTAAATTGCTTGTTCTTAGTCACACTTGGCTTGCTGTGTGTATCACTTCTGTCTTGCCTATTTTGTTCTTTGCCAAGTCAGAGCCTCTATCTCAGGATAACTGAGATGTTGGTGCCCCCTAAAGAACACATCGATTTTAAATGGTAGTTCTTTATTAACTAACATTTAACTTAGTTTAAATTTGGGTTCAAGTTTTTAATTGACCAGTAATTCCTCAAAACATATGGACAGACCAATGTGTTTTATGATATACTCAAAAGCTCTAAAGGTCAGAGCAGAAAAATAGTATTGTTTGTCAACTCATCACTTAAAATTTGTAGATCTGAGTTTGTGAGTATAGAGTATACAAATTACTTACTTTCTGCTTTAAGTATAGAATGAGGTAGTGGAAGGTAAGAAAGCTAGAGGCCTGAAATCTATTAATTAATAAGAATTTCAGTCTTTTGTATAGCATGGTGTTTCCATACAGGACAAAATTTTGGCTAGTTGGTCAAATTAATTCCCTGGAATACAAATAGAAGCATCTGGATTTTTGTTTTTTGCTTTTATAGCTGCTAGGAAGATAAAAACTTGTCCAAAACTTAGGGTAATTTGAATATTATCTGGAATTATATCAAAAGTATATTTGACTTAGTAGAAAGTATTTTGATTTGAAAATAAGATTTTCTTCCTGAAATATATATCAAGTAAATAATTTATTCATATAATAATTCTGTCTTCATTTCACAGAACTGCCATTATTTCAGGGCCTTTCTTTTAAAGTTTAAATGGGAGCTTGGAATCCATCACAAATGTGTGGGTTTGGCTAGTACTTAGCCCACAGCATTATCTACTCAGCCAGAGCTGAGCTCTTTTAGCCCAGGGTCTCCTATGGCAATATGTCCTCACAGGCATTTACTGAACAACCTCATTAAGGCAAAGTCATCCGTTTAGGAGCCAGTTGCAATTTGGATAGAGAGGAGCTAGTGAGAAGATGGCCACCCTAGCCCAGTGCAAGAACAGTTATGTAGGTTATAGTAGCTACTCCCCATCTTTGAGGGTTATGTGTTCAGAAGACACCCATAGTAGGAGAATTTGCAGTTGAGAAACAGAATTTTAGTACAGAAGTGGCGAGGAAGAACTAAAGTTGTAGTGAACACACGAAAACGTGTACAATATTTACTTCACCAAAATAAGGGAAAAAATAACAACTAAAATAAAGCTAACACCAGAAATATGTTATGCATCTTGAATTTGCACAGTTGAGCACTGTGCAATTCCTTCCATCTTCTATCCCCTGCACACCAGATTCTCCCTCATTTGCAGTTATCAAAAAGATATTTATAAATATATTTTACTTTCCTGCTATAATATACATATTTTCTGTTTATTCCTCTGCCCAAATGTTTGGTTCCTTTCTGATGTCATGATTTGTGTCTCTGAACTGCACTCTGGCCTTGGAGACATGGGATAATGGGTAATCCTCATGTGGGAAAGTTCTGGAAGATCTATTTTAACTTCCCTAGCAGACCTAAGCAGGTTAGCTCTCGAGCCTCGAAGTTAAGGGTTCAATCACTTTAGCTCTGCCTATGGCAGCTCCTCACCAGAGCATACAGGATGGGCAACTTTTATATACTTTCTGGCTCCTGCCCTGTAAACATGGCCAAAACACAGACTAATGCATTGGCTTTCTTCATTCATGTCTCCTGTAGCTGCACTGCAGAAAACCTCTACTCCTTCTCTGCTCTCCACTCTTTTTATTTCCCAAACTCCACTTCCTTTTTCTGATTATCTCCAAGAAAAATGCCTATCAATTTAAAGCTACTCGAGTGGAAATTTTTTGAAGTTGCCGAACTGCCATGCTTACATGTTACTAAGGGGAATTTGCACTTGGCCATGTGGTCCATGTATAAACACTGTAATCTGAAGAGCCTGTTGTCCTGCCCCACAGAGGAGTCTGGATAACGTGCTTGGAACAGCTTTGCCAGCATGGGGAGGTGGAGGGTGCTACATGAGACCTTGTCTGTGCCTGAGCACAAACCCTGTGGTCCTATTGTCTACTCAGCAGCAGAGTCAGTCGAGGGCCCCACACCTCAGAGGTGGCATTACCAGGGTCATAGGTAAAAAGGCTGGAACTTGGAGGGAGGTGGCTGAGACATGACTTCTCTTTCCTCCCTCCCTCACCATATCTAGGTGCCCCTGTGGGTAAGGATTTTGGGGTGGCTGTCTGCACCTCCTTCTGCCCTGGTCTGTCTGCCGTGTATCCTCACTGAACTGACTTTCCTCGTTACCTTTAGATAATCTCGTTTGATTTCTCCAAGGGGTGTTTGGTGTTCAGTCTTCGCCTATAATACAAACAACTGGCACTTATGAAAAAAATGGACATACAAACACCACATGTCCTGCTTATATCTTCCTATGCTCTGATAAACTCCATCCCGTCTGTGTTCATACCCCCTCCATCTCACTCATCATAAGGAGGGTCAACCACATAGCTTATTAAGAAGGACATTTTGGACTTCCAGCTTCCTGAGCAGTGCTCATCATGGTCACAGACACCACTTAGCCCTCACCCAGGTAGCCTGCTTCTGTCTAGGCCCTGCATGAACCTTTTCCAACCTCAGCCCCTTTCCACAGGAAATGCAGTCACCTGCAGAATTTCTTAATTTTTCTCTTGGTAGATGAAAATTAGTTTATACCACCCACACTTGATTCTTAACTTCATGAGTTCCCAACAGACATTCTTTTCTTCTAAAGTCCCTCTTTTACTGAGCAGTGAATGAGGAGTCTCTCTCCTCCCCAAATCCTCATAAACATAGGTTCATCTCAGCTGTTTCCTCTCAAGCCTTCCCTGTGCTGCTTGCATCCACTATCTAATAAACCCACCCCACCTTTTATCCTGAAGAGAATAACTATCCATTTATGCTTTCAATTATTTTAAAATATTATTCATTAATTTTATTCAGGGCATATTTATCACATATGTACATTGGCAGATCTAATAAAAGTAAGCAAAATAAACAATGTGAAATCAGGGGCTTTTATAATTATTAGCATTTTTACATTTTATAGTAGCTTATAATATAGGTGTTATTATTTGTGTCAGTATTGAAAATAAAGGGAATAAATGTTTTCCCCAATGTCATATATATGGTAACTATTGAGGTCAGGATGCAGACCCATACCTTTTGGGGGTGTTTTTGAGTTTAGTCTTTTTAAAATTTTTTATTGAAGTAGAGTTGACTTACAATGTTTTGTTAGCTTCAGGTGTACAGCACAGTGATTTAGTTCTATACATATATATATATATATATATATATATATATATATATATAGGCAGACCCATATGTTTTGTTTTGGGTTTTTTTTGACTTTAGTCTTTTTAAAATTTTTGATTGAAGTAGGGTTGACTTACAATGTTTTGTTAGCTTCAGGTGTACAGCCCAGTGATTCAGTTATATATATTCAGTTTTATATATATATATATATATATATATATATATATATATACACACACACACGTTTTCAGATTCTTTTTCCTTATAGGCTATTACAAAATATTGAGTATAGTTCCCCATGCTATATGGTAAGTCCTTGATGGCTATCTATCTCATATACAGTAGTGTGTATATATTAATCTCAACCCCCTTTCGCCTTTGGTAACTGTATGTTTGTTTTCTATGTCTGTATCTTTCTGTTTTGTAAATAAGTTCATTTGTATCCTTTTTTTTTTAGATTCCACATATAAGAGATATCATATATTTTTGTTTGACTTACTTCACTTACTATGATAATCTCTAGCTCCATCCATGTTGATGCAAATGGCATTATTTCATTCTTTTTAATGGCTGAGTAATATTCCATTGCATATATGTACCACATCTTCTTTAACCATTCATCTGACGATGGACATTTAGATTGCTTCCATGTCTTGGCTACTGTAAATAGTGCTGCTGTGAAAACTGGGGTGCATGTATCTTTTCCAATTATAGTTTTCTCTGGACATATGTCCAGGAGTGGGATTGCTGGATCATATGATAACTCGATTTTTAGGTTTTAAAGGAAACTCCATACTGTTTTCCATAGTGGCTGCACCAATTTACACTCCCACCAACAGTGTAGGAGGGTTCCTTTTCCTCCACACCTTCTCCAGCATTTGTTATTTGCAGACTTTTTAATGATGGCCATTCTGACTGGTGTGAGGTGATACCTCATTGAAGTTTTGATTTGCAGTTCTCTAATAATTAGCAATGTTGAGCATTTTTTCATGTGACTGTTGGTCATCTGTATGTCTTCTTTGGAGAAATGTCAATTTAGCTCATCTGCCCATTTTTTGATTGGTTTTTTTAAATTGAATTGTATGAGCTGTTTGTATATTTTGTAAATTAATCCCTTGTCAGTCGCATCATTTGCAAATATTATCTCCCATTCTGTAGGTTGTCTTTTTGTTTTGTTTATGGTTTCCTTTTCTGTGCAAAAGCTTTTAAGTTCAATTAGGTCCCGTTTATTTTTTTTAATTTATTTACATTTTAAAATTTTTGGCTGCTTTGGGTCTTTGTTGCTGCGCGTGGGCTTTCTCTAGTTGGGGCGAGCAGGGGCTACTCTTCATTGCTGTGTGCAGGCTTCTCATCGCGGTGGTTTCTCTTGTTGCAGAGCATGGGCTCTAAGCATGTGGGCTTCCGTATTTGCAGCACACGAGCTCAGTAGTTGTCACTTGCAGGCTATAGGCGTGCAAGCTCAGTAGTTGTGGCGCACAGGCTTAGTTGCTCCGTGGCATGTGGTATCTTCCCAGACCAAGGCTCGAACCCATGTCCCTTGCATTGGCAGGTGGATTCTTAACCACTGTGCCACCAGGGAAGTCTGGTCCCATTTATTTTTGTTTTTATTTCCATTAATCTAGGAGACATATCTAAAAAGATATTGCTGCAATTTACGTCAAAGAGTGACCTCCCTGTGTCTCCCTCTAGGAGTTTTATAGTATCCGGTCATACATTTAGGTATTTAATCCATTTTGAGTTTATTTTTGTATATGGTGTTAGAGAATGTTTTAATTTCATTCTTCTACATATAGCTGTCCAGTTTTCCCAGCACCACTTATTGAAGAGACTATCTTTTCTCCATTGTATACTCTTGCCTCCTTTCTCATAGATTAATTGACCATAGGTACGTGGGTTTATTTCTGGGCTTTCTATCCTGTTCCATTGATCTATATTATTGTTTTTGTACCAGTACCATACTATTTTGATTACTGTTAACTCTGCAGTATAAACTGAAGTCAGGGAGCCTGATTCCTCCAGCTCCGTTTTCCTTTCTTAAGATTGCTTTGGCTATTCAGGGTCTTTTGTGTTTCCACACAAATTTAAATTGTTTTCATTCTAGTTCTGTGAAAAATGCCATTGATAATTTGCCATTGCAATGAATCTGTAGATTGCCTTGGGTAGTATAGTCATTTAAACAATATTGATTCTTCCAGTCCAAGAACACAGCATATCTTTCCATCCATTTGTGTCGTCTTCAATTTCTTTCATCAGTGTCAGTGTCTTAATAGTTTTCAGAGTACAGATCTTCTGCCTCCTTAGGTAGGTTTATTCCAGGTATTTTATTCTTATTGATGTGATGGTAAATGACTTTTTTCCTTAATTTCTTTTTCTGATCTTTCGTCGTTTGTGTATTTTTGCAATATCTACAAATCAATCAGTGTGACATACCACACTAACAGACTGAAGAATAAAAATCATATGATGGGCTTCCCTGGTGGTGCAGTGGTTAAGAATCCACCTGCCAATGCAGGGGACATGGGTTCGAGCCCTGGTCTCGGAAGATCCCACATGCCGCGGAGCAACTAAGCCCGTATGCCACAACTACTGAGCCTGTGCTCTATAGCCCAAGAGCCACAACTCCTGAAGCCTGCACAACTAGACCCTGTGCTCCACGACAAGGAAGCCACCGCAATGAGAAGCCTGCGCACCACAACAAAGAGTAGCCCCTGCTCGCCGCAACTAGAGAAAGCCCGCGCAGAGCAATGAAGACCCAACACAGCCAAAAATAAATAAAAATAAAATAAATAAAACATTTAAAAAAGTATTAAAAAATCATATGATCATCTCAATAGATGCAGAAAAAGTATTTGATAAAAATTAACATCCATTTATGAAAAAAACTCATCAGAAAGTGGGCATAGAGGGAACCTACCTCAACATAATAAAGGCCATATATGATAAACACAAAGCTAACATCATACTCAATGGTGAAAAGCTGAAAGCATTTCCTCTAAGATCAGGAACAAGACAAGGATGCCCACTCACCACTTTTATTCCACAAAGTTGTGGAAATCCTAGCCACAGCAATCGAAGAAGGAAAAGAAATAAAAGGAATACAAACTGGAAAGAAGTAAAACCGTCACTGTTTGCAGATGACATGATACTATACATAGAAAACCCTATCCTTTCAATTATCCAAATTATCCACTCTTCCTTCAAATGCCGTAGCCTTACTTATAAGCAGTCTTAATAAAACATCTTCACACCAAAGTGAGCTCCTCTGCAGAAGAATTCTGTACCACTGTCCTAAGAAGACAATATTCTCTTCAAACATAGAGGCCCCATGACGTCTTCAGCTAGGATTTTACAACATGTTATAATGCTCATTGCCTTATCGTGCCCCAATCAGAGTAGGATTTGGGGCAGGAAGCAAGACCTGAAGGAGGACATGGGTGGGGAGGGACTGCCTGCTCCTTCCTAGTTGCTCTGAAGACCCAGCTCAGGCCTTAAGAGCCAGGCCTGGGGGTGGGAATAGAGGGCAGAGCAGTGGAAGAGGAACCAGGAAGTTCAAGGAAGCCTGGGTTCCTGGCAAGGTCCCAGGGTTGCCACAGCAAGGGCTATCTAATGGCTCAGCGTGTCCTATGTCCTGGGAGAACTCTGTGACCCTGGAGACCTTGATGAATCACGATGGACGCAGAGCCCCAAGACAGCTGCTGTCACCACCACAGAGAGCCTTCCAGGCCCAGCCCAGCCAGCCAAGCCAAGGGCCAGAGGTGCCCAGGAGATATCATTCAGTCCTAGAATGATACTGCCCTGGAGGGGCCAGGCCTGATTAGGGCCTCTGGGGGACGGGTGGTACAAGGCAGAACTGCTGCTTCCAAAACTAAAGAGGTAAGACTTCAGTTATTCCAGCAACTTCCTATTATGAGGCTCACTTCTGCATGGGGAGCATTGTCTAGAGAGGGACTGCTTGGAGACTGGAGGCTCTCAGGAATATGGTGGTGTGGAGGGTTCAGTTTCTTACAGGCTTGCAGCTCTGACCACAGTAGTGGGTAATATTTTTGAGACTAGGAGTTAAAAAGAAGGGGAAATAATGAATAACTGTGTGTGTGTGTGTGTGTGTGTGTGTGTGTGCATGCGTGTGTGTATTGATCTTTAGTGATGCTCAAACAGGGAGCTAGTAGGTAGAAATGTTTCAACTGCCGAAGGAAGTTCTTGTGCTAACACAGGTGCTTATTTAATCTGAACACTAGAATTTATGCATTTTGTCAAGATCAACATGCATTTGCTATGAGAGCCAAGTGGTAGTCAAACTCATTACCGTGAGTTCTCTGGACCCTTAAAAATCAACACCAAGGTTTGCTTTCTCTGCAGGTCTTCGAGTATGTTCCACATAATGAAGCACAGTCACTACACATCCCGATTCGGCAGCAAACTTGGATTGCAGTGCATCGGCATGCATGAGAAAGGCATCATATTTAACAATAATCCAGCACTCTGGAAAGCCGTTCGACCTTTCTTTACAAAAGGTATTCAGGTGCTGGGTATAGTCTGCTCTTCTGTCTATGAATATGCCTGTCTTAAAATCATTTTTAACTTCTGCTCCTTCACAATTTTGAAATAATAAGAGCTAACATTCATTATACATGTACTACATAGTAGGCACTGTTTTAAACACTTGATACTTTAATGCCACAGCAACCCCGTGTGGTGAATACTCTTATCACTTACATTTTACAAATGAGAAAACTGAGGGATAAAGAGGTTAAGTACCTTACCCAATTTCTACCATTAGTAAATGGTAGCAAAGAAGACAACCCCAGAACCCACATATTTAACCACTTCAATTTTGTTCTTTCTGTTTTTACATCCATTTCATGGATGTAAAAAAGAATTAGCACTCTATATACTTAAGGTCACTTCAATTAGTGTGCATGTCAGTTAGTGTGTCAGCCATATCCTTGATTTACCATAGCCAACATGTTTGCTGAATCATTGGCTGACTTCCCTATGTTTTAACAGAAAGCAATTTGCAAATAAATTAGAGAATTTTAGAACTAGAAGGGCTGTATATGTCATCTCTTTCAGCCTCTGAGTTTTATACTTAAGGAAGTACATTTCTAGAGAGCTTGTGATTTTTCCCCCAGGCAACATAGCCAGATATAGATGAACAGAAACTGGACCCCAAACTTCCTTATCTAGTGATTTCCCTCTTTACTATATGCTGCTGGAATGGAAGCCTTTGGGAAATAATCATGACCAATCTTTGACATTAACATCAGAGAAGATGGTCATGTACTAGAAACCTTATCATTGATGGAATCTGGCACTAGATGGGTTGTAGGTCTGACCAGGGACCATGGATATTCTTCCCTCCAGCCAGCCTCTGTAGTGAACCTAGATGCCTCCTGTGTGGCTGCCGAGACGGGGAAAAACTACGCCTGTCCCAGTCTAGTGGTGATCCCCCTCCACAGAGCTGCCCATCACCAAGACTCAGCACAACTCTGGCACAGGTTCCACTACCTTAGTTTCCAACTGCTGCTTAACAAATTGACACAGACTTAGTGGCTTCAAACCACACATTCATTACCTTACAGTTTGATGGGTCAAAAGTCTGACATGGGTCTCATGGGGTGAAAATCAAGGCCCTGATATGGCTGTGTTCCTTTCTGGAGGCTCTAGGGAGAAAGTGTTTCCTTGGCTTTTCCAGCTTCTAGAGGCTGCCCACATTCCTTGGCCTGTGAGCCTTTCAGGGATATTACGTTCTGTTTATATGTTTGAAATGTGGCTTCAAGCTCTTGAACATAGAGGCAAATCATACATCAGCCTGGGAGTGATAATCAAAGCCATCCCTTCCATGCAAAGGATTGATTCATGAAGGAATCATCTGTCCCACTTCTGGATGTAACAGTCACCCAGGAAACAGCATCCCTACCTTTCATATCTCCAAGTCCTTCCTAAAGTCAGAAAGTATGCTGCCAGCCCAAACTTCTTTTTTATACGTGTGGAAATGCTTAGACTCTAGGACCACTCACCAGGTCTCCTTTCTTATTTGCAAAGTGTGACATCAGGGGCTTCTGCAGCACAGTTGATTTGTTTTGTTGGAGGATCCTAACAGCAAGTCTGAATAATAAAAGACATTAAAAAACTAATTACTCCTAAAGAAAACTTAAACTTAGAACAAGGAGAAAAAGGATTTTAAGAGTTAACCCTCATGTTAGACCACCTACCATCATGACTCACTAGTGCAAAGACGGTCAGGAGGAGAGCAAAGTAAGAGATCAGAGCCAGTTCACTCTACCGGGTTTCATTCATTCATTCCTCTATTTGACAAATACATAATATATTGAGAGCTACCACGTACTACAGACTCAAAGTACAACGCTAACAGGTTGTCACTGCCCTAAAAGAGTTCCCAGTCCTGTGAGGAAGACTGCTCAAACAACAAAGATTTGTTTTGCTGTTAGGACACTGACTGAGTACAATAAATCTGGATATAGATTGAAGAGAAACTGATATTAAAAGAAGGGTATGTTTGGTAATTTAGAAGACTAGCATTTTACACATATGACCTATAATTAAACAGGAAGCACCTTAGATCAAAAAGGTAAGATCCAATTTGAATAGTTCTATAGCAATATTCTACCACCCACTGAAACATAAAATATTACCCTGACCAAATCCAAACTGTCTTTAGAGGGAAAGGTATATAATAAATATGGAAAATCGCTGATTGGTGATTTATGATCATAAGTACTAAATATTTCATTTGTAATCTCACAAATGATATGTCATCATATGAAGAAAAGTTCAGTTTTGAATAGTTTGTTTTAAAAATATTTATTTATTCATTCATTCATTCATTTTTAACCATAAATGTGATAACCTGCTATAGAGAAAAATAAAAGAATACAGAAAAAGTATAAAGAATAATATGAAAATCTCCACCCATAATAAAAATGTGGACAATTAAGCTTCAAACACAAAATGCCAAAATTGCCTGATAGTTTGTGTGCCCTGGAGTTGGAGGCGGCTCACTCTGACGTGTACCCTTCAGCTTTGTCTGGCCCCGGCCTGGTGCGCATGGTGACCGTCTGTGCTGATTCCATCACCAAGCATCTGGACAGGCTGGAGGAGGTCCGCAACGAGTCGGGCTATGTGGATGTGTTGACCCTCATGCGGCGCATCATGCTGGACACCTCTAACAAGCTCTTCCTGGGGATCCCCTTGGACGGTACTGAAATTTTCATTCTTGTGACTTGACATTGGGCCCTTTATTAAACAGGGCATGAGAAGGATAACAGACTCAAGTAAAGATATGCTCTTTTGTACACTGCTCTTCTTTAAACCTTTCTAAGTATTCCTAAAAATTGTTCCTGGTATGTCTGCCTTGTTCACTTATATGATCATAAATATCTATAGCAGGGGCCATCTTCTATTTCATTTGTATCTATCTCGCCTCATTGCTCTAGGAAATAAGATTCTACCTACAGCTGAAACTTAACAGATGTGATCATTTGATTTGGTCATAAATATATCCTACCACCAAACCTATGTATTTAACCATTACCAACCATTCTTTTGGGCATGATATATACATATACACATGTATATATGTATGTATGTGTGTGTGTGTATATATGTATATACACACACACACACACATACACAAACACATATACACATTCTATCTATCTATCTACACATACATATAAGTGCACATTCATGCCTCTCCCTCAAAGCTACTAGGTATGAAAACTTTGACTCTATCTATACAGTGATAAGGGTACAGAGGCTGCTGGAAATGATGATGATAACTAACATTAATTTAGTGTCTACTATGTGCCAAGCAGTATAAAAAGTTGCTTCACATAAACTTTGTCACTTAGCATTTACAACAATCCTGGCAAGATGTCTCACTCAAGAAACTGCTTTCCTCACTATATTACAGAAACAAATATTAAACACATACAACTCAACGGCCAACAAAAGAACAAACATTAGTCATGTGGATCCACTAAATTCTGCTGCTGTCAGCTTAATGTAATTTCTCCTAACTTGATTTCTAGCAGTGTTCATTGATTCATACATTCATTCAACTAATATTTATTGATTGCCTATTTCATGCCAGGCTTAGGTTCTGGAGATAGACTAGCTGGACAAGACGAAGTCCTTGCCTTCAAAGAGTTTACATCCTAGTGGGTACATGGACAGTAAAAAACTATCTATCTAATAATATATTAGGCTATGATAAGTGCCTTAAAAAAAAAAACAAAGCAGGGTAAAGGGCTAGAAAGTGAAGGGGGAGGTCAGTGGGAGGCTGAAGCTCTTGTGGAGAGAAAGGGTGGTCAGGAAGGCCTCTGTGGAGAGGACGTCTGAAAATAGCCCAGATGAAGTGTGACGATGAGCCACGTGCAGATCTGAAGGAAGAACATCACAGGCACAAGAACAAGGCACGAGTTTCACACTTGCCCAAACCAGCTGAGCTATCACACCTGCTCCCTGATTGACCACATTTGGACAAGCAGACAAGCAATAAGCCCTCCCTTTCTCTGCTCCACTCTCCTCGCCTCATCTCCCCGGCTCTTTAATGATTCCTTACCAGAGTCATAGGAACCCCATCTGATTGACATTAGGATGGGAGCCCCATTCACTCTGAGGACATTAATCACAGCCTCTTGCCTCATCCCCTTTCACACAGGGATTCTGAAAGTCCTGTTTGCCTGTTCCACGTACATCTCTCCTAAGATATGACAGGTACCTATTTTAACAGTCCCTGCTCTTTGGTTCCCCACTAGCCTTGACTCTTAGGAGGGATCAAGTAAAGGGAATTGTACAGCTCTCTGTTAGCTTATGGATGCAGACTGCAGTCTAAGAACCTTCATAACCCATACAGACTTATGCGTATTTCCCTCTGCTCACCGGGTCCTTATTAAACTCTCAATTGGCCTGAGGGACCCAGTGCACCAAAGAGGAAAGGACATGGCCCTGAGGTTAGACAGAACCAGGCTCCAGCCTAGGGACTTCTTGCCATAGTGGTTCTACTTTGTTGGGCAAGCTTCTTCATTTCTATGAACTGCAGTTTCTGCATCTGCAAATGTCTCTTCCCTTCTCTTGTGTATAAGTTGAAAAAAAGGAGGGGTCTTCTTTTCTCTAGTATTCAACTTAATTCAAGAACATCCGTTAAGATCTGACTGTGCACAAGACTCAGGACAAGGCACTGAAGATTCCAAGATGAATTCCACCCTCTGAACCGAAATATAAACAACAGAGTGGGGAGGCTTTTTGCCTTTCCAGGCACCAGAATTGAGGCCATAACAGCATTAATTACTTATTTCAAACGGTCAGATAAACAGAAGGTGTTGGCAGCTCAGCCAAGGAGAAGGATGTGAGATTCTAGACTGTCTCTAACACAAACATGAAAACTGGCAAATCTCTGGTTAACGTGGCCAATTTAGATGCCAAGCAGAATAAATTAGTGTTGATTTGTTTAGTGGCATTCCCCTGGCTGAAACACCCTTTGGAGTTGGAACCTTGCCCTGCTTAGAGTCCCAGATGGTAGGAGAGTCTACAGGGGATCTTCTCTGAGCAGTGTACCATTCTTGGGCTCACATTTTTGCTCATCTGTTCTGATCTTTTTCTGTTTTTCCAGAAAGGGCCATCGTGGTTAAAATCCAGGGTTATTTTGATGCATGGCAAGCTCTCCTTCTCAAACCAGACATCTTCTTTAAGATTTCTTGGCTATGCAGAAAGTATGAAAAGTCTGTGTAAGTAACATATTTTGGAATATTTATTGCTGAGATTGGATTGATCTGTGTTGTGTCTTAGTTACTGCTGGCCTCTTCAGCAAGCTTTCTCCTCTCCAGACCGCAAGGGAGCTGTTAAGTTGCTGGTGAAACACTTCTTACAGCAATCTAGCAGCATGTGGCCAGACCACAGAGGAAAGGAAGACTTTGGCCCAGGGCAGTTTTCCCCTAGGAGGCTGAGAGCTCCATCTCTGGAACTAGGACACTGCTGTGCATTTTGAGTTGAAGAGAAGGGTTGGCTGAACCTATCCTTATGATTAGTCAAAATTCTCTTTGCATGTCTGGAAAAATGGAAACATAAATCATTTTATTGTTGTGTTGCTTCTGAATGAATTTAACTTAATTCAATTTGTCAGAATTGACAGTAGTTGCAAGAGAATTTTTTCATGATGAACTTTTTAAAGATGTGTTGTTTGTTTAGTTATGCATCTTATATCTTGGGGGATACTAAAACTGTCATTAAATGGTTTTGCTTTGGTGTCAGACTTGTCTAGCAGAAGACTAGACAAATACCCAATGGCCTATTGGATAATCAGTGGGTTTTTAGAGTGTTAAGTTTCCAGCCACTGTACTTGCCACCTCTAACCGCCAGTGGAAAGCACAGAGGATCTAAAGGTAGACAGACCTGGTTTGTATCCTATCTCTACCACTTAGTAACCAAACGTCCTTGGGAAGTTCTCTGAAATAAAATATAACATACCCTCCGTGGTGGCAATACAGGTTAATGAGATCCTCTATGTAGGGCAACCAGCACAAAGCATGACACATAGTAGGCAGTATACATGTTAGTTTTCCCCATCCCTCTGTTCATATCTTTCCCAGATGTCCCTGACTATCTTAAATTCTCCCCCAAAGTTCCCAAAGTTGTTTGAAGAGCTAACTTCATCCTGTTTGCGTGTTTTGAAATTCAGTAATATTAGTCTCCAGGACGTCAGCTTGATGTTGCTTTATGTATTTCAAGCAGATGATGAGTATTAGGTGGATGATTTGGACACCTGGTCCTTTACACATTTCTCTTTGTTTCTCCCAGAGCTTATTGTGATTTGAATCGATAAGATAAATGGTTCATCTCTTCACTGCTGTCAGAATTTGTGGTCGTCTAAAGAGTCTTATTGGTCCACAGTTAAACTTGGTCATTAGTTTAGCTTCTGTATGGTCAGCAGGCCCATAGAAACTTACTGCATGAGACTGTATAACAGTTTCTCTTTGGTTTCTTTAAAATTATCTTAGCAACTTTCCTCTCTCTGTAACATTTGCCAGTGGTTAGTGAACTAGGTAATATCTCCTATGACCTAAAGCAGTAAAGACCTAGAGAAATTCTTTTGCAATACCCTTGCAATGTGCCAATACTTTTTTGTTAAGGTATGAATGACATTTAAAATTATACTAGTTTCGGTTGTACAACATGATTCAATATTTGTATCAATATATTCTGAAAAATGATCATCTCAAAAGTCTAGTTAACATCTGTCACCATACATAGTTACAAAACTTTTTCTTGTGATGAGAACTTTTAAGATCTTAGCAACTTTCAAATATGCAACACAATATTATGAACTATAGTCACCATACTGTACATTACATCCCCATGACTTATTATTAAAGCCAGAAGTTTGTACCTTTTGATAATCCCCATCACCAATTTCGCTCCCACCCCCAACTTCTTGCCTTGGTAAACAACAATCTGTTCCATGTATCTATGATTTTGCACTTTTTTAAAGATTCCACATGTGAGAAAGATTCCACATACAAGTGAGAAAGACAGTATGCATCTTTCTCTATCATGCCAATACTTTAAAAAATATATTGGATCTAGCCTTTCGGTAACAGTTTTTAACCTTTAACTATAGGTTACAGCCTTGATTTTGCTACCAGTACCTAGACATGTTGGCTAACTCCGGTTCCTTAATATGAAGTGTAATGTATACGTAATTTATGGATATTTGCAAAGAATTAAGTATAAATTCAGTTATTCATGAGAACTAATGGCTTCAATTTAAATAGATTGTTTTATTTAAACAAATGGCAAATGAATCCATTTTTTTAGCTGTCTTAACTGAGTACAAGTAGATTATATTTTTACTTTTATTTCCAGCAAGGATTTGAAAGATGCCATGGAAATTCTGATAGAAGAAAAAAGACAGAGGATTTCAACAGCAGAGAAACTGGAAGACTGTATGGATTTTGCCACTGAGTTGATTTTTGCCGAGGTACAGACCTGCACTAATCATAATTCCCACACAACATACATGTATGACTGTGTATAGGTGTCTTAAAATTTTCCTCTTGTTAATTGTTGCATGTTTCTGTTTTTAAATATTTGGTTTAGTATTTCTTTTTTAAAAAAATTTATTTATTTATGGCTATGTTGGGTCTTCGTTTCTGGGCGGGGGCTTTCTCTAGCTGTGGCAAGCAGGGGCCACTCTTCATCACGGTGCGCGGGCCTCTCACTATCGCGGCCTCTTGTTGCGGAGCACAGGCTCCAAACACACAGGCTCAGTAATTGTGCCTCACGGGCCCAGTTGCTCCACGGCATGTGGGATCTTCCCAGACCAGGGCTCGAACCCGTGGCCCCTGCATTGGCAGACAGATTCTCAACCACTGCGCCACCAGGGAAGCCCTTGGTTTAGTATTTCTATAATGCCCAACCCAAACTGCCCACTATCAGACAATCAGATTAGACTGAACTTTAAGATTTAAATTTCTGTGTCTGCACAATATAAAATATGAAAACAGGGGAGTGCAAAGACACTAAATACATAGATAAATGTCTAAATTGTTCAGCTTTGAGCTGAAGATTATTAATGAAAATGTCCATTGTCAATTCCAGAGACTTGTTATTTCTGTAATTTCATTTTGTTGAGGTCTGTTGATCCTTGAGTGCCACCCGCCCTCCTGTTTTGAACCTTTCACTTTTCCAATGTTTCTCATTTCAATTGTTCAGAAACGTGGTGACCTGACAAAAGAGAATGTGGACCAGTGCATATTGGAAATGCTGATCGCAGCGCCAGACACCATGTCCGTCTCTGTGTTCTTCATGCTGTTTCTCATTGCAAAGCACCCCCAGGTTGAAGAGGCAATAATGAAGGAAATCCAGACTGTTATTGGTAAGAATTTATCAAGCAAACAAAAGAGATTAGAAAACAATTCCTTCTGAGTATCAGCTTCTAGGTCCTAAAAATCTTATGTCAAAATCTTTATTAGAATCACCCAGAGAACAATAGAGCAGTTCACTGTGTCATATTTTCATTATGCCAGACAGGTTTCTGTGTAAAAACACACGCTCATTGAAAAAATTCAAATAATAGATGTATAAGGCAGAAAGTAGTATCTCCTGATCCCTTCCACTCTCCTCCCCATTCCCCAGGGGGAATCACTGTTAATATTTTGATGTGTATTCTTCAAGGTCTTTTTTGATGGGCACATAAACACATATATGCGGGGTTTTTTTTAACATCTTTATTGGAGTATAATTGCTTTACAATGGTGTGTTAGTTTCTGCTTTATAACAAAGTGAATCAGTTATACATATACATATGTTCCCATCTCTTCCCTCTTGTGTCTCCCTCCCACCCTCCCGATCCCACCCCTCTAGATGGTCACAGACCACTGAGCTGATCTCCCTGTGCTATGCAGCTGCTTCCCACTAGCTATCTATTTTATGTTTGGTAGTGTATATATGTCCATGCCACTCTGTCACAGCTTGCCCTTCCCCCTCCCCATATCCTCAAGTCCATTCTCTAGTAGGTCTATGTCTTTATTCCCATCTTACCCCTAGGTTCTTCATGACCTTTTTTTTTCTTTCCTTAGATTCCATATATATGTGTTAGCATACGGTATTTGTTTTTCTCTTTCTGACTTTTCACTCTGTATGACAGACTCTAGGTCCATACACCTCACTACAAATAACTCAATTTTGTTTCTTTTTATGGCTGAGTAATATTCCATTGTATATATGTGCCACATCTTCTTTATCCATTCATCTGTTGATGGACACTTAGGTTGCTTCCATGTTCTGGCTATTGTAAATAGAGTTGCAATGAACATTTCGGTACATGACTCTTTGGTGGGAATGTAAATTGATACAGCCACTATGGAGAACAGTATGGAGGTCCCTTAAAAAACTAAAAATAGAATTACCATACGACCCAGCAATCCCACTACTGGGCATATACCCTGAGAAAACCATAATTCAAAAAGAGTTATATGCAGTTTGATTTGTGTTTTAAAAAACACGGGATCATCCACAAGGATTTGCTACCTTATCAGTGACAAAAGGCTTTTTTCACCCAGGGAAATGGCTATCATTTTCTGCAGTGTTTCTGGGTTTCAAGCAGCCCGTTCTTCCAGGTGGTGGCAGAGGGAGGAGGAAAGGGTGATGATAGCAGAGGCAGGGGAGCGATCAGTTTCCCTCCCCCACCCTCTCCTCCTCCTCTGCAGGAGAGCCTCCAGGTCCCTGCTCAGCTCTTCCCCTCTCTGTCCCCTCCCTGCTCTGCCATTGCTTCAGCATCACTCTGCCACTGCTTCGGATATCCCCACCCTTCCCTGGAGACACTGCCACGTTCAGAAGAAGTCAGAATTGCTTTCTGGAGAAAACAGAATGCCTTATTTGGAGTGTGCTTCACATAAGTAATCTCTTTAGGAACACACTTCAGACATATGCGAAGAGGTATCAGTAATGATATAGATTTTTCTTTCTTGACTTTACAGAATCCCTGGGAAACAACCTATTTTGCTGTATAAAGGCATCATATTATTAAAAATTTTTTATCTTATTTATCTTTAAAACCATTTGAGTGCTGCTTGAAATAGATGACAAGGGGAAATTTCATACACGGATTAAATATGTGAAAGGGTTCTGCAGACGCATTGCCATAGGAGGGCCACTGCCTGGGAAGGTAGATAGCAAGGAGTCAGAATGACATCTGGGTTTCAAATTCTGGAATGTTTTCTCAAGCACCCTTTTCAGGTTATGGGTCCTGTGCCAGCTGCAGGGGCACCGTGGTGAACAAGCCAGTGCCACCCCTGCAGTCCTGGGGCTCTCAGTCTCGTGAGAAGAAGAGAATTCAAGAAACAAGCTCAGTGGAGTGAGAGTCACAGAATGATGGGGGTACACAGGGGAAATTGCTCTTGAGATCATAAACCTTTAATACAATTTCCTTGAGAGGTGAAAAGTGCTTGTGCCCCATGATGTTCCACTGATGCTTCAACAGACCTCTGCACAGTTGGAAAGTCCAAACAACCACTAGCACATGTGTACGTGTTCCCGCTAGACCTGCATGCCTGGTAATTACTTCCAAGGGTACACCTTTGGTTACCTGCTCCATCATCTACCCTCTACCTCCCCACCCCAGATAAACACAGCCCATTAAACTCTTAAGTGTACAGAGAGCAGTATGTGAGGGGCTGGGTGGTTAGAGTTCTCTAAGTGAGACCACTCCTGAATAACAGAGTTGCACAGGAGACAGAGCTGCCTCAGGACCCTGGGTTGATTCTGATCCTGCAGAAGTGATACCCCATTTGAGGGTGCTTTGAAGTTTTGCCAATTCTGAGAGTAATCTGAACCTCTCTGACGAGTGTGAGGCCAAGCTGAGACGAGGGATCCGTCAATCCCCAGTTCACCCAGAGCTGATCTGAGGCACTCCTTTTGTTGTGGTGGGGAGAGGGGGTTCTTGCCACACTACCACACCAGGTTGTTCTTGATGAGGTGAGGAGGAGAGACTATCAGTGATATTTTCTGACAAATGACTGCACAGGATACCAGAAGAGAAAATTTCTTTGAACCTGATTAAACTCACCATCTCACTTTGACTAGAGAAGGAATGAACGTCTTCTAGAATTTAGTGTAGGAGACAAAACTCAAGAACCACAGAGGCGGCAGATAAATAAATGTTTGAAGCAGTTTGGGTAGGTCTACATGATACTGCAGAGCCGTGTGGGAATGTGGGTCCCATTTTACCTTTTTTTTTTTCTAGAAATTTAGACTTTAATATGAAAAGCCCAGGTGTTAAGATAATTGACTTCAAATCTGAATTTTCATAAGACACTCTGTGGACCAAATATAACATATTTAATGCAGGTTGCTGGTTTATATTAGAATTATAGATATAATTTTTTTCAACCAAGAGCAAACTGTTCTATGGAAAGCACAGTATTTTTAATACCAATCGTATATTAAAACTAACATGACCTACTTTGTCCTTTTTATCTGATCCCACAGGTGAAAGAGACATAAGGATTGATGATATGCAGAAACTAAAAGTGGTAGAAAACTTTATTTATGAGAGCATGCGGTACCAGCCTGTCGTGGACCTGGTCATGCGCAAAGCCTTAGAGGATGATGTCATCGATGGCTACCCAGTGAAAAAGGGGACTAACATTATCCTGAATATTGGAAGAATGCATAGACTCGAGTTTTTCCCCAAGCCCAATGAATTTACTCTTGAAAACTTTGCCAGGAATGTAAGAGCCCTTCCTTAAAACTGAGTGTGCCACTCTTGAAAATGTCACCTCTTAAATGCTCTCTGTTTCTGTGTTTGCACCATGTATATTTCATTCTATTTACTCATTCTCGTCACACCTCACCAGGAAAACACATTTCCCCTAGCTTGGAACACGACCACCATGTCTGTCCTCAAGCCAAGGAGGCTGGCTCTCCAGCTCTCAGAAATGTCTTCATGGAGGCCACACAATAGGTCAAAAGATGAATAATTCAGGCCCTTAATTTGCTTAAAATGAGGCAAATTTTCTTTAACCAACCCACTTAAACTTAACTTTTCCATTTAAACATCACCTTGTCACCATGTAGATTCAGCCGTAGCATCATCTAAGTCAAGGAAATCCACTTCTGCTTCAGATGGAAATCAAGTGAGAAGAAAAGATTTGGTTTTTGCAGTGGGCCTTTGGTTTCTCAAATGGCCCCACAAGCACTAGGCCTCATTCTATATACGACTTTGTACTTACAAGAGCCTCAGCTGCTTCTTTTTCTGTAACTGAGGTGTACTGGAGATTCTGCCTCCATTATGTCAATTCTAGGCAATGATTTTTTTAACCTGAATTATCCTGATAGTTCCCTCTGTGTCCCCTTTTTCCATTTGCATATGGAAATATGATCTTAGTTAAACCAGCTGTCTAATTCATTCCATTTCTATATAAGCAACCCACGCCATGTTGGCAATTGATCAAAAATAACTTACTGAGCGTGTATTAAGTGTCAGGCACTATGTGAGTCCAAATGGGGACAAGACAGGCAGAGGTGTCCCATTAAATATCTGTATAACTAAATATATTTAGATCCTTGGCACTAATATACAGGGAATCCACACCTTTGCCTAAATTTGTCCTTGTCATCATGTTATATGCCCTGGCACAAAAACAATCTTTGCCTCGATGACTGGCAGAACAGCAGTAAAGCCATGGTCTTCCCACAGAGCTAGTTGAGTATCTACATGAAAAGCAAAACAGGGGATTGTTTGAAGTTGTGACCGTATGACAAAGGGTGAATCAAACTGGAGGGAGAAAGAGGCTTATCTGAGTTACAGTCATTCCTCTCCGTGAAGGAGCAGTATGGCCAAGTCGCCGAAACCGAGCATTCTGACTCACAGTGTTTTCAGGGTGAATCAAACAGATATGCATGACTCTAGCCTTTACTTCTCGGGCTAATTGTCTGATCATTTTCCTAGGTTCCTTACAGGTACTTTCAGCCATTTGGCTTTGGGCCCCGGGCCTGTGCGGGAAAATACATTGCCATGGTGATGATGAAGGTCACCCTGGTCACACTTCTGAGAAGCTTCCACGTGCAGACATTGCAAGGTCGATGTGTTGAAAAGATGCAGAAGAAAAATGACTTATCCTTGCACCCAGATGAGACCAGCGACCTGCTAGGAATGATTTTCATCCCAAGAAATTCAGACAAGTGCCTCGACCACTAAAAAAGTTTGGTCAGTCCCTGCCCTGGAGCACTTCTCAACAGTATTCCACATGGAAACCACCCACCTTTGCCAGGTAGTCCTCCTCCCGTGAACAACCGTGGCCTCTGGCCTTTTATACACTTACCTCCTGTGGGGTGTTAGCGAGCCGGGAGACGCCGGTCATCTGAGCGCATCCAAACCAGAAACCAGACTGCAGGAGAAAATACGGAGGCCAAGATTTGTGCAGGAAACTGCAGCCCTAAAGGCCTGTTCCACAAAACATGCTTTGGGAAAGACAAGCCATCAGCAAGACTCACACCCGACTCCTCACTGTCCTGCCCTGAGATGGGAGCTTTGTAATGACTGGGGCAGAAGCATTCAAGTCAATTACAAAGGCCAGGCCGACACTGGGTACCTAGGGCTAAACACACCCACTAGTGTGAATAAAGGGCTTTTGATTTTGTTTTCGGTGGGTTGGGGACCGCAATATTCACCCTTTGGAGAAATGCTTACAAATTCAGCATGTGACTTTTCCTATGAATTATATTCAATTAACTCTTGTTTATCCACATGTGATTTGTCTGTGGCAAAAGTTAAATTGAAGACTACCCTTTCCCAGTCTCTCAATTTATTCCTCAGCCACTTACCTCTGATACAATAGGTATAGATTCAGGTAATACAAAGTAACTTATTAATAGCCTGAGTAAAATATATAATTAGTATCATTTATCTGCTGTAGGAAAAGAATTCACGCAATGCATTTCAAATTAAAATAAAATTCCTTTTTTCATGTTTGCATTGTTGCTTAGCTCCAGGAGTACAGTAACTAAGAAATAACTTCAGGTAATGGCATCTATTAATTCTTACCACAGCTTCAGTGATTTGGCGGAGGGAAGTCTCTGAATCTATATCTAATTCTACAACCCAGTGAGTTCAAACTTCTAAGGAGTGCTCCTCATATACCATAATCCTTCTCCCTCAACATTTCTCCCCCTCTCTTTCTTTCCATGACCCCAAAAGCCAAAAGCAACAGATCAGCAGAGAACATGGCTAGGGTAGAACCCCTGCAATCACATTTTATCCTACCTCAGATTTAACAGTTACCTTAGAGATCTAACATTTATCTAGTTTATTGGATCACTATATAGCCTTGGAAAAATGCACACCTTGGAATTTTCTGTCCAGGGCGAATCAAGTAGATGAGTGAAATTTCCAAATACTACTTTCCTTGTGTTATACTGATATCACTATAAGAGTGTATCTGCTGAATGCCACTTAAAAACTAAAAAACTAAACTCATTTACAAACATGTAAATGTTTTTCATAGAGTCAACCTGAATATTCTTCTTATCCTGCTGCTTTGCAATAGGGCAACAGCTGAGTATAAAATGAGAGTGCAAACTCCTGAGAGTGGGAGGTCTTTCCTTTCTTTTGGAAGCCACACCCATCCCCCATTCTTTCTCCCCGTATTTACTTTCCAGATCAACACTGAATTGACACTCTGGCTCAGAGATATTCTAACTGACCCAGAAACTAAGTAAAGGGGAAGCAGGTATCCTAAGAATTCAAGGATGGGCATTAGTAAAGAAGCAAATATTTGAAATTGGAATTATCTGGATCATCTATATGATGTAAACATATGTGAAAATATATCTGTGTATCTGGATATGTCTGTAGTCAGGTCTAGATGAGTATCCAAACAATTCAGATCCCTGAAAGAAAAGCAAGGATTTTAGACTTAGTGTGTCTTCGTTAATTCACTTGGTGATTATTAACAAACGGTTTACTTTGTCCTTGGCTGGAGCTACACAGTAGAGAAAAACAGACTTTGGAACAGTGTACTTCATCCATCTAATTCCCTTGAACATCTACTGTATTTAATGTGCATATATGTAGCCAAGGCCACAGTCTGTCTATACAAAGTGAATTGGAAGGTGGATATAGCTGTATATAGATAAATGCAGATACAAAAATATGCTAGGGGAAAACAGGGGTGTGGGGGGGAAGGGGAAAGGGAAAGTACTAGTTTGCATGATCTAAGCAAACTCTCCCAGAAACAAATTATCTGGGCAATTGTTCAACTTGTCACTCTGTTTGTCCTGAATTGACAAACCTCATATGTTTGTACAGGCTTAAGGAATTTGGAATATCATTGACATTTCAGTGGGCTGATGAACATATATTTGAAAATTCTGTTTTCTCTTCAAAATTTTGCCTCATTGTTAAATACTTAATTGTCACTCTGAATGTGCTGTGTATTCTGTTTTCACCAGCTCTCAAAGAACTAGGATGTATAAATTATTAGTGACATGAATGCATACGAGGGCTCTATCATTTTTCAAATTGTGAGAACAACTGTAGTCTCCTGCCTTTGGATGTTCTAGAAACCCCCTTCTGCCTTCATTGACATCTTACTCCTCCCTCCCACAAGTGGAAAATCATCTCATTCAGAAAGATCCCACATAATGGGAAATGCCAGTTGGAAGTTGTCACTTTTTATTTCTAAGCAGCACCCCTCACCATTCATGGTGCTAATATTCCATAGAAGTGTGTGGCATTGACCCACTGGAAAGAATGTTAGCTGGGCCCTCCTCAATCTCCTGTATTAGTTGGTCTCTGGGACTGAATCTCTCACCTGTATTTGCAAAAAGACTTGCTAAATTAAACTTTGTCAAAGTAAGGAGTTGAATGTAATTTGCAGTAGTTTCAGTTGGACTTAGCTCAAAAAGCAAAGTCAAGAGCTGAACCCTCCATGGCTCAAGGCAAACAAGATATCACTCATTCCCTTACTGCAGCTTTTAGCAGGTTTTGGCTCACATTTAGGGAGTCACTGCCATACCCTGTTTCCACCAGGTCAACAGACAAAAGGAGTACATTTAGATAAGGCAACCTGGTCATCAAGCCCCGCCCATTAGGTATACCTGCCTCTTTCTCTTCCATCAAGAAAGCATTTCAAAGTACAAGTCAAAATTATTATAAGAATATAAGTATAAGAATTACTGCAAAAATAACCTTAAATCTACTCTAATTATAAGCCAAAGCAAATGCTTCACAAACCTTAGTATTTTAATTTATTAATAAAACATTTCTTGTAACAAAGTTCTTAAGTTATGAGACATGGAAGTTCAGCCTGTGGCCCAGGTGATTTTTAAAGTTCCTATCAGCTCTACGAATCTGTAAAAAAGGAGGCAATGATGCCTTGAATCTGGGCTCAGCCATTTCTTAAATGTATGCTTTGGTCAAACTGTTTAGTCTTTTATACCTCACTTTTCTCATCAATCCAATGGGGATAATAAATTCCTCATAAGGTTGACGTGGCGATTACAAGGGATAAATTTATGTGAGCTCTCAGCAGTGTCTGGTATAGGGAAACCTCTCAGTAAGCCTTGGGCCTGAAAATGATGATGCTCAGTAATTAGGCTGATCATGACACCCTGAAACCTCTTTTCATGCAGTGGAGGGGGCAGAAGATGTGCCAGATGCTTCAACATTACGATCCCATTTTAAGCTTCATGACAACTCTCACATTAGTATGATTGCCCCAGGAAGCCCCACATTGTTGATGACAAGACAGAGGCCCAGGGATTTGGGGAGACTTGCCCTCAAGGACCCAGCCAGTAAAGGAGCTGGATTCTAGTCCATTTCTCATCCCAAAGTCTTGGCCCCTCCATCATGCCACCTCTTTGCAGCAGGACTCACTGCTGGAAGGCTGAGGAGTGTAGTCCCAGGTTCCTGGCTCTCCCCCAGGTGGTGTTGGGTAAACCCCTTTCAAGCCTTGCTCATTCCCTGCCTCATTACCCAAGGAATCTAAGTCAGGAAGTACTTTCGTTACTTCGTCCAGAAAATCTGGATGATTCTACCTGCCTTACCCACTTCCATGCATGTTTGGAGGCTCTTTCTCAAGAGAGGTAGTGCATGGGAAAGCGCTGTAAAACTTCACTTAGTGTAAGGTAGTAGTATTAACGTGTGGATTCCATCAGCTGCCTCAACTGGAAATTATCAGATTCCATTAAGCTATTACCTAACCACTAGGAACACTTCTAGTTTTGCACAATTTCAATTCATGTCAGATGTGGTACTGCATGAAAAAATTAGACAGTGGAGAAAAAAGTAGTAATTTACTATAAACACACAGGAGGCAAACCAGACCTCATGATGGCCATAAAATTCTCTCCATTTAGGCCAAACTGGCAAGTTCTAAGAAGCCCATTGTGATGGAGACAGCTGTTAGGCAATCTCTTCCTTTGGCAAGGATGTTAGCTATGAATGAAACAGTCACTCATCTGGTTATTTCCAAATGGCCAGATGTTTGGCATGGAGGAGACCCAGCCAGACACAGGCACGGAGGCTTCCTCTTCTAGCCTAGTGCAGCTTGGATGGATGAGGAGGTGAGAACACTTCACTTTTCTGCCTCTTTCCCATTCCAGTTTATTGTGACATGTGTTCATTCTTTCAGACCAAGAAAAACAATAGTAACTGTACTTACTTTCTTATTATATTAAGTCCTTTATATAATCATTTCACTTAATTCTCTCAACAATACTGTGAGGCAGGTACACCCCCATTTTACAGATAAATTCTGCCCTTCCATCCATTTATATTCCTTTGCTACCTGCTTCATAGAGTTTATCAAACCTACCCACACAAACCCCAACACACAGGCTTGGTGTCTCAAGTTCTCTTATCAAAACCTGCCCCCCCCCGATTTTTTTCTTGATCTGCTAAACTTATCTACCCATGTTATAAAGCATAGCTAATATTCAAAATGTTTTCCTCCTTTCCAACATAGGTTTTTGTTTTTCCAAGGCATTGCCTGAAAGAATTATTAGCACCAGGAAGCAGGGCGTGTGGAAGGAGAGGAGGGAGGAGAGGAGGTGTTGCCTTCCAGATACCCCTAAAATAATAGCACCTACTTCACCCACACATGAAGCTGGTGCTACCTATACAGTGGTGTCTAGAAGAGTGAGGCACCTATGATCAGGCCAACTGTAAACAGAGCCTGTGGGAGAAAAGGAGCACGTCTCACCCAAAGGCCTTGAAGTTCAATGTTCTAAAATACAGTGCCACCCAAACCAAAGTCATCCATGAGCTGGATCAGGCTCACTAGTACCTCCTTTCCCAGTGGAAATTAACACTTTCCCTAGACACCAACACTTTCGTTCAGGCAAGCTTACCACCTTCCCCAAACACAGCTTGCTGCTTTTACTACTCATAGTGCTCTAGAAACAACCAAAAACAGGCAAACAGAAATCAACTGTCACTTTGGAGAAATCCCTGCCCGTGATGATGCAGGTGTGGGTGGTATTTCTTTGTGTGTTGTTTTTGAGGCAAGTGTGAAGGGGAAAGAATTGTTATAAATGGTTAATGTGCCACAACTAATAGCTTTCCATCTCCAAGGGCTTACCATGGACCATGACATTTACGGTCTCTAACATTAAACCCTTTCACATCCATCATTTCATTTGTACCCCTATGCACCCATTCTCCCGAACACTAAGTAAGGAAGGCAGAGAAGTCGCCATTTTTCTGATGAGGAAACTGAACCACATGAAGGTTGTATGGTTTGTCCAATGTCGCACCATAAGTGCCACATCTAGGATTGCCCCCCAGGGATTCCAGCTCCAAATCCAGCAGCTGTTTGATGTCACCTGGCCAAACTTCCCTTCATAGCTGTGCATATTCTGAAGATTATTTGGGTGTCTTCTCAGCAATATGAACCTCAGCAGATCTATCTGTAAATATGGGTTAACCAAGGTAATCGAAGATGATCTTATCTCAAGATCCTTAATTACATATGAAAAAACTCTTTTTCCAAATAAGATCAGTTTCACAGGTTCCAGAGATTTGGATGTGAACGTATTTGGGGTGCCATTTTTCAACCCACTACGCCCCACTCCCCAGCACATGACTGGCACTTCTCAGTTTCTAGAGAAATGTTTCCTAAGCTTGAACATCTGAGTCACCTGGGGATTTTGTCACTAAGTACGTGTGGGATCCTGACTCAGTAGATGTGGGTGGAGCCTGAGATTCTGCATCTCTAACAGGCTCCCGGGTCATGCTGATGCAGACCTAGGTGGTCCAAGGTGAGCAAAGAGTCTAGTAGTGAGGTTCATAGAGAAGCAGTAGCAGCACCTGGGAGCCTGTTAGGATGAAGACTCTCAGGCCCATCCCAGACCTGCCGAGCCTGAATCAGCATTGCAACATGATCCCCAAGCACTTTGGTTGCAAGTTAAAATTCCAGAAGCACTGATCAGGTAAGGTTTTTATATTCCTACTTCACACCCAAGACCTCACTCACCATACTCTGCACCTGTGCTTATAGTCTTCATTCCTGTTTGGTCAGGTCTTCAGTTCCCTGCATGGCTGTAACTCCCCTCGGACCCTGAGGGGAAGGCCTTGGAAGGAAATGCACCCCATCCTCCCCTGTACTCGTTCTGTTGCACAAACAGTCCACTGAAGCCCCAAGCCAAGCAGCCACTTGCCCCAAGGCTGTGAATACCACACTGTATGATTCCAAAGAGCCACAGCACTTGTGATGCTCACAGAAGCTACCAAAGGGCATCTTGTCCTTCTCAGAGAAAGTGCTACAAAACTCTCCTGGGAATCCTGGACTTTCTTCCTGGTATAGGGATCAATTCCACGTGCTTTCTCCACCCTTCTGATGCTCACAGCAAACTCTTACAAGGAGTCAGACAATGCAGATATGTCCCTTCATGCCTCCCAATATATTGAGAAAAAGGATCCCACAACAAAAATCTTCTCTCAGGCATCTTCCATCATCACTTCTGTGGTTTCTTTGCTCAGGAAGTTTTCCCTGAAAAAGAGCCTGCTCCCTCCACTGGACGTGCGCAGTCAGGCAAAGGCTGAACTTAGTTGAACCTAGACTAAAATCCTAGCTCTGCTATTTATCAGCTGTGTGTTGTGGGGCAAGTGGCTTAACTTCCCAGAGCCTAGTTTGACCCATTTGTAAAAGTGAGTATAACATATGCCTCCCAGGATCCTTTGATTAGACAGAGACTGGAGTACTGGATAGAACCACACATGGAAGGGGCAGCGAAGGGGCTCAGAGAGTGTCCATGATCTTTCTTTGCTCTTCCTTTGGTCCTCTCTTCCCACGGCCCTTAGGAAAATGGATGGCCCAGTGCATCTTTCCTTCTTCTTCCTCCACTTCTCTCTTCCAGGATCAGTGTCTTTCAGATAGTTCATTTTGAAGAAAAAACGGTCCTAATCTTGTCCTAAGAGGTCTATCTATACTCATTTCCACATCAAAATTAAACTATGTCAACTAAAAACAAAACCGCTGAAACCAATTTTGTAGATGTCCAGAACTGAATTAAGTTTTTCCTAATGCTTAAGTAACTACCGTCTTGCAACAAAAATAATTTATTCTTGCCCTATTACTCATTTCTTTCTTTGATAAACTTATACTGAGCACATGCTAGGTAGCCAGTTCCTGTTCTAAGTGCCTGTTTCCTTTTACCTATATGTTGAACAGAAAATAAGTTAAGAGATAATGAGTAAGACCATTTCAGATAGTGGTAAGAGCTGAGAAGGAAATAAACCAGGTGATGAGATATAATGGGTTTGGGGGCTCTACTTTAGTGTTAGATGGTCGGGTAAATCATCTGAGATATTTAAGTTAAGATCAGATTGACAGAGTAACCAGTCAAGATCAGGAGAAGAAAGTTCTAGATAGAGGGAACAGCAAGTAAGAAGGACTTGGGTGGGATCAAGCTTGGAGTAGTTGAGGGCTCACAGGTGGTATGACTGCATTCTCATGATCAGAGAGGAGCATGAAACAGGTGAAAATGATGAGGAATGAAGATGTTATGGACGGGATTGTGTCCCTCCAAAACTCACGTGTTGAAGCCCTAAACACCAGCGTGACTATATGTGACAACAGGATATTTACCAAAGTAATTAAGGTTAAGTGAGGTTATAACTGTCATTATAAGAAGAGATACCAGAGAGCTCGTTCCACCACATGAGGACACAGTGAGAAGGCAGCCCTCTGCAAGCCACGAAGGGGCTCCTCACCAAGAACTGAATTGACCAGACACTGATCTGGGACTTTGAGCCTCCATAACCATAAGAAAATTAATTTCTGATTTTTAAGCTACCCAGGCTGTAGTATTTGGCTGTGGAACATTGAGCTGAGACAGCAGACCATGCTGGGCCACAAGGGCCACAGTAAGAAGCTGGGTTTTAAGCAGGGGGTATGTTGAGTCCAGCTCATTTCAGCTCATAAAAGTGAATTGTTCTGTTTTCAGGAATTTTGTGAGCTATTAACCATCAAGTTGGTATGTTTATATTGGCCATAATGGGAGTATTTACAACATGGAAACTGGCAAATGCTACAAATCAAGGCTCTTATCTTTCCTCCCAAAACCCCCTTCCAAGAAAACGAGTTATCAAATACTAATGAAGTATGTGCAATTTAGGTACAATAGGAAGTCAATACAGGGTTTAGGCAGGAAGATAAGTTGATCTAATTTACTTTTTGAAATAATCACTCTGGCTGCTGTGTGGAGAATGGTTTCTGGGGGGATGAGAGTGGAAGCCAGGGACCCAGCAATTTCACTCCTGGGTATATATCCAAAAATCCCCCAAAACACTAAGTCAAAAAGATACATGCACCGCCCCCCCTCCAATGTTCATAGAAGCATTATTTACAATTGCCACGATACGGAAGCAACCTAAGTGTCCATCAACAGATGAACGGATAAAGAAGATGTGGTACGTGTATATACAACAGAATGCTACTCAGCCATAAAGGATGAAATTTTGCCACTTGCAGCAACATGGATGGACTTGGAGGGCATTATGCTAAGTGAAATAAGTCAGACAGAGAAATACAAATACTGTATATCACTTATATGTGAGATCTAAAAAATATAACAAACTAGTAAATACAACAAAAAGAAACATATAGAGAACAAACTAGTGGTTACCAGTTGGGGAGGGGTGGGGGCAGTGGGAGGTGCAAACTATTGGGTGTAAGATAGGCTCAAGGATATACTGTACAACATGGAGAATATAACCAATATTTTGCAATAACTGCAAATAGAAATTAACCTCTAAAAATTATATAAAAAGTTTAAAACATTTTTAAAAGAATGAAGAAAAAGAGTGGAAACCAGGGGACCCAATGAGAAGGACTCAAATCCAGATTTTCTGACCCCAAGTCCAGTGCTCATTTTATTGTCACAAATGAGGTCTGTACTTAGTATTCTCTTCCAGAGCCTATAGAAACTCTGCTCCTTTTGCCTTTTGTTATAGTGTCCAATTCCCTAAACCGTCAATCAGCAAAAAGCTCTCCTCTTCACCAAAAATTTACCATTGGGCATTATCAAGATGGCAGAGTAGGAGGATAGAGAGCTCACCTCCCCCCACAAACATATCAAAAACACATCTACATGTAGAACAATTCTCATGGAAGACTAACTGGAACCTGGCAGAAGCACTCCTATCAACCAAAGCTGTAATAAAGATCTCCATGTGACCGAGTAGGATGGAATAAAAAGGCTTTGGATTGCACCTTGTGCTCTTGGGAGGGATCTGTAAGGAACAGAAGGTCCACACAGGTGGACTGGCACCCAGGGGAGTGAGCAGGTTGAGCCACAATCTAGGCATCTGAGTTCTGGGATCCCGCACGGAGGAGACAAGCCCCCTTGCCTGCTGGGAAATCCACTGAGACAGACAGAAAGGCTGGAGAAGCCTAGACACTACTCATGAGGAGTGTGTACATGCTGGCTTGCTAACAATCAGGGTAGAGAGAGCCTTGCACTGGCGGCTGCAGCCTCACTGTACTTTCCAATCTGAAGAGGCAAAAACCCTGGCCCCTACTCACTCCACAGCACAACTTGATGTGAGATTTGAGCAAAGATTAGGCTCAGCTATGCAGAGACAGCCTGGAGGGCCTGGGGTGTGATCCGGGTGGAGCTGCAAAGCCCACTGTCAGCACATGTATGGGGCAGTGGGTGGGTATGCAGTGGACAGCATCAGTGCACACGGAGTGGCACTACAATAATGTGCATCAGCTAAGTGCTAAAGCTCCAGCAGACAGGCACTGGGAAGGAGTCTGCAGTGGTTATTTTCCAGGCAGAGTGCCTGTCCACTCCACAACATGGCTTAGTGTTAGATCTGGAGCAGACAGGTCATGGGAGAAGTCTTCCACAGAGGCAACCCAGATCTCAAGTGGCAGCGCAGCCATCTCAATTCCTGCAGCCACAATGCCCTGACCCCCTGCCCCAGCTTACTCCACACCACAGCCTTGTACTAGATCTGGGATGAACATAACAGAAAGGGGCGTGACTTTGGGCAGCTTCTGAGTGGAACCACAGAAGCCTACACAGGTGGCACATAAGTCCTCTGTGACCACGTGGGCCTCACTTGCTTCAGCAATCATCTCCTTTGGGGCAGGGCAAATGGAGCACTCAAGGGCAATGGAGCCTGATCAAACCCAACCCTCAGGGCTTCTACTCCAACAACTATTGAGCAGACCCTGCCCCTGACATGGTGGTGACAACCATGGAGCAAACAGGAATACCCACCTCACATCCCGTATAGCCTCTCGATACTACAGTATCAACCACATACCCTATCAAGGGGCTAACAGCCAGCACACTCTGAGGAAAGACATGGCTGGCATCTGCACCAAAAACAGCCCTCACACCAAAAATATCAGATACACGCAGTCTACACAGTATCCTCCCACAAAAAAACACCACTTCAAGACCACGATAATAACTGTTTCTCCTAAATTCACAGAGACAGAGAAAGTTAAGTAAAATGAAAAGACAGAGGAACTACTCCCAATTAAAAGAAAGAGAAAAATCACCTGAAGAACAAATAATCAGATCTCACCATTCTACTAAACCTGAGTTCAAAAAGAGGTAATTAAATTGCTAAAGTAATTAAGAAAGGTTATCAATAGAAAAGCAGATCACTGTAACAAGGAACTAAAAACTATAAAGATGGACCAATCAAAATTAGGCAATTCAATTGCCAAGATTAAAAATCAATCTAGGAGCAATGAATAGCAGACTAAATGACACAGAAGAATGAACAAGTGATCTGAAAGATAGGATAATGAAAATCACACAAATGTAACATCAGACAGAAAGGACAGATGAAAGAAAATGAGTGTCAACTGAAAAAAAAATGTGCAACCTAAAAGTTGAGACTTGTGTTTTATTTGGCAGACAAAACTGAGGACTTAGGCCCAGGACGCAGCCTCTAGATAGCTCTAAGGGACTGCTCCAAAGAAGTAAGGGATGAGCCAGGATATATAGGAGTTCTTGAAATAAAGACCAGGTAGTCAGAACTTCAAAAGATTGGTATTAATTAAAAAAAAAAACAGATACCTTAAGTTAATAAACTCAGGACTTTTCTATGTATGGGAAGATGCAAGAGTCTGGGCTCATTGAAACTATTTCTTTGATACGCTCCTTAGCTATCTAGGACCAGTATCCTGTTCTTTCCAATCCTGAGTCTCCTCAGGGTGCACTGATGAGGGTCGCTGCAGTGGCTGAGGGCTTGTCAGCAGGCATCCCTTTTGTCTCCATCCTGAGTTCCCTCCAGGCTCACCGTCAGGGCATGGGTGGGGGGGGGCTGGACAGCTGCAACACCCTTTGTTTACTGATACGGCAGAAGACATTTTTTCATTCACAGAAGCAACATAAGAGATGTAAGAGATAATACAAAGCATGCTGACCTACACATAATAGGGGTTCCAGAAGGAGAAGACAGAGAAAAGGGGATCAAAAATGTATTTGAAGAAATTATAGGTGAAACTTCACAAACCTAAAGGAGGAAACATATCTAGGTACAGGAAAAACAGAGGGTCCCAAACAAGATGGACTCAAACAGATCCACACCAAGACATATCATAATTAAAATGGCAAAAGTTAAAGAGAGGATTCTAAAGGCAGCAAGAGAAAAGCAAAGTCAGGTACAAGGGAACCTCATAAGGCTATCAGCTGATTTCTTTCCAGAAACTTTGCAGGCCAGAAGGAGTGGCATGATATATTCAAAACTCCTGAAAGGGAAATACCTGAACCTAGAATACACTACCCAGTAAGATTAACATCTAGAATAGAAAAAGAGATAAAGAATTTCTCAGACAAGTAAACACTGAAAGAATTCCAGCAATATTAAACCTATGCTAAAGAAATATTTAAAGGTCTTCTCTAAATAGAAAAGAAGCAAGTAACTATGGAAAAGGGAAAATCACAATAGGAAAGGTAAATATATAAAAAGATTGAAGATCACTTAAGTAAGCCAATACATAAAGAACAATACAAAAATTGTAAAAGCGATTATAACTACAATTAATAGTAAAAGGATAAGCATAAAGGTGTAAAATAGGACATAATATCACAAAATACGGAGGGGGAAGTATACAAACGTACCTCTTTTAGAATGGGTTTGAACTTGGAGTGACTACCAGCTTAAAGCAAATAGATACAGGTTATGGGTCAACATACTTGAACTCCATGGTAACCACAAATCAAAAACATATAAAAGACTCACAAAAATAAAAAAGAAGGGAACTCAAGCATACTACAAAAGAAAATCATCAAACAACAAAAGGAAAAACAAAAAGAAATGAACAAGGAAGAACTACAAAATCAAATGGAAAACAAGATTTAAAATGGCTAAGAGTACATACCTATCAATAATTACTTTAAAGGTCAATGGACTAAATGTTCTGATCAAAAGACTTAAAGTATCAGATTGGATTAAAAAAACAAACAAACCAAGAACCTATAATATGCTGCCTACAAGAGACTGACTTGAGGGAGAAAGACACACACAGACTGAAAGCGAAGGGATAGAAAAAGATATTTCATTCAAAGGGAAATGACAAGAAAGCAGGGGGAAGCAATACTCTTATCTGACAAAATAGACTTTAAAACAATGACCATAAAGAAAGACAAAGCAGGGCATTATATGATGACAAAGGGATCAATACAAGTAGAGAATATTACACCCATTAACATATATGCACCCAGTATAGGAGCACCTAAATATGTAAAACAAATACTAACAGAGACAAAGGGAGAAACTGACAGGAATACAATAATAGTAGGAGACACTAACACCCATTGACCATCAAGGGACAGATCATCCAGACAGAATATTAATAAGGCAACAGAGGTCCTAAATGACATTACAGACCAGTTAGACTGAATTGTTATCTAGGACACTACCATCCAAAAAAAATACATATTCTTTTCAAGTGCACATGGAACGTTCCCTAGGATAGACAACATACTAGATCATAAAACAAGCCTAAACAAATTTAAAGGATAAAAATTATTTCAAGCATCTTTTCTGACCACAATAGTCTGAAACTAGAAATAAATCACAAAAAGAAAAATGGGAAAAGAACAAACACAGGGAAACTAAACATGCCAGTGAAAAACCAGTGGGTCAATGGTGAAATCAAAGAAGAACTCAGAAAATACCTCAAGACAATGAAAATGAAAACCAAACTTACAAAATCTATGGGACACAGCAAAAGCAGTTCTAAGAGGGAAGTTCATAGCAATACAGGCCTTCCTCAAGAAACAAGAAAAATCTCAACAAC